>NC_039364.1:204728928-204884929 GCF_003573695.1 Papaver somniferum
ACAAGACGAAGGACTACTCAAGGAACTGGTGGATCTTCATCGACTAAAAGGTATGTGGAGACTTGAACTTATCTGTCACTCAAAAGTCTATCAATTCTATCTCATACTCTCGAGTCAAAAGTCGTTTTGATATATAGACTTTCATTATGCACATTTGCTATTTTGAGCCGAGTCTATCTTGCCTAACCATTTCTCGAAATATGTGTTGGTAAGCTTTCGTTTTAGCCGAATTCATCTTTACCTAGTGACGAAAGTCATGTTATGTTTCAATCACTTTGAAAATTGCTCTGACGAAAAATGGTCTGTGACTAACGGCTATATCCGTCCTCTGATAATGTTTCAATGATTGAAATGAGAGTTTAGATTACATAACCATTTGTAGGATATAAGCATTGTTGTGGAAACACATATATGTATAAGTCCTTATTCCTTGAACCAAAGTTTGCGAACTTTGTTGATCAAGAGAAATGGAAGTGGCATGAGCCAAGTCCGCGAACTAAGTCCTCGAACTTAATCCGCGAACTAGCGGAAGTTCTCGACCCGAGAATTTCTGCTGGAGTTTGTGAACTCCTTCCATGAGCTTAATTCCGCGAACTTGAGCAGGTTATATCTTAAACCGGTTGTTCTTGAACTCATGTTTATTTAAACTAAGGAATGCTTTTGAAACCGTGGCTATAAAGTTCATGAACCGATTCGAGTGAATCAAACCGTTTTTGCTTCGGTTGTGTCTTGTGTAGTTACTTAAGATCTAAGCAATTGAACAACTCTATAACTAGTTCATTTGAGTCATTTGAACTAGTTATGGTGAATAAGAATATGGTTGATATGAAATTAATCATATGGCTAACCATTTGGTTAACTATTGTTGAACCAACAAATGTTAATGTTTGGGAACGGTTCGTAAACCCAAAATTAGACATTTCATTTGTGTGTAACAAGCTAAGTTTTCGATCCAACGGTTGAGAAATATTATCTTGAATCTAATTAGGTTTTCATCTAACGGTGAATATTGAATGCTTTGTTACCAAGCTAGCATTGATTGCAAACCCTGATTTGAAAGACTATATAAGGGACAACTCTAGCAACTGGGAAACCTAATTCCTACACCTTACGTGTGATACTAGTTGCATAGCTAGAGTCGATTCTCCTTTAACCTTTGGTTTCTTCTTCTAAACCAGGTTAACGACTTAAAGACTTCATTGGGATTGTGAAGCCAGAACGATACTGCTTTTCTTGTAGTTGTGTGATCTGATCTTGCATCTTCTATCGTTACGAGTACGATTGTAATAATTGTCTCGAGATTTATATCTCCGATAGGCAAGATAGAAAAGTAATCACAAACACTTCGTCTCATCGTTTGTGATTCCACAATATCTTTTTCGCTTCGTCGATTAAGATTATTATGAGGTGATCAATAATACTAGGCTGTTCTTCGAGAATATAAGACCGGTTTATTGATTGGTTCATGTTCACCTTGATTTATCAAAAGACGGAACAAAACTCGTAGGTATATTCGTGGGAGACGGATTTATCTATTACCGTAGAATTTTCTGTGTGATACAGATTTGTTTATTAAAGTCTTCGACTTTGGGTCGTAGCAACTCTTAGTTGTGGGTGAGATCAGCTAAAGGAATCAAGTACGTAGCATCCTGCTGGGATCATAGGCGTAGGAGCATAATTGTACCTTGGATCAGTGTGAGATTGATTGGGGTTTAACTACAGTCCAGACCAAAGTTAATTTGGAGTATGCTAGTGTCTGTAGTGGCTTAATACAGTATGTGTTCAATCTGGACTAGGTCTTGGGGTTTTTCTGCATTTGCGGTTTCCTCGTTAACAAAATTCTGGTGTCTGTGTTATTTCTATTCCGCACTATATTTGTTTATATAATTGAAATATCACAGGTTGTGCGTTGTTCAATCAATTAGAATATACGACCTTTTGGTTGTTGATTTAAATTGGTTGACACTTGGATATTGGTCTTTGGTACCATCCAAGTTATCTCTCTTTGATCAAGACTCGCAGATTTCTATTTGCTTGAGTAAAGATCAAATCGAGAGATTAAGATATAAACTTTGATATACTTTTTATCTAGATTGAGTCTGACTTTCTAGTTGATTCTCTAGAAAGTATATTGGAGTTTGTCCATACAGATTGCTAATCGAATTGTTGGGTGTGGTTGTTGTACCCCCGCTTTTTTAATACATATATCTTCAGTACACCAATTCTTATGATAACTGCAACTGAAGTGGGAACAAGTGAGCACATCATCCCAAAAGGGTTGTCAATAAAAATATATAACTCTCATGTAATCACTAACACGCTTCTCAGTTTTAAAAGAATATAAAATTCAAAGAAACAAGAAGAAACTAATCATTCATCTATTTATGCATCATGAAGCAGGTGTCACTCTAACCTCGCCAAACTCATTGGAGAAGACGACGTGAGAGAAACTCTAATTAATAATAATAACGTCGTCCACACAGAGTGCCCGTACAAACCATGATTCAAAATATTACCATCAAAACCAGAAAGTTAGACAAAAAAATATAATATGCACACGAGTGATTTCCCCAAAATAAAATAGTATATATAATAGCGAAACGGGGAAGAAGCCGCCCTACTATGTTAATTATATACTATTGAAATGGGGAAGAATCTTCCCTACTAAATAAATATTGAAATGGGGAAGAAGTCGTCCTACTATTTAAATTAGTTATATACTATCGAAACAGGGAAGAAGCCGCCCTACTAGGTAATATTAAAAGGGAAGAAGCCACCATACTTAACTTAGTAAGGAGCCGTGGGGAAACACAGACACTCCCTGCGGGGAAATCAAACAACACATACTATACGCACATCAAGACATATACAAACATTTACACACATAGTAACACACAGAAACTTGCCATAAGTAACAAAGACTCATCATGCTCGCAGATAGAAATAATTCTCAATAATTATAAGAAGGTTACAGAGTTCCCACCTGTTTTGATGACAAGCTACGCCTACCTTGTATTCCTCAATCCACTGGTTCATCCTTCAAATCGATCGTTGTTAATATAAACTAGTTGTTAATCACACAAGCATTCTAAGAATTTAGCCAATAAGATCACACAATATTGACAATATAATTTCATACAGGTCTCCAGTTGTAGGCTAAGTGAAATAACTAATGATTCTAATTCCATTAATGGTTCTATGACCAGGTATTTAGTGTTCTAGGAATAAATCAACATCTACTTATCCAAATGGGGTCAAATTGGATGTCATCGGAAATCTCTCGAAAAACCCTACAACTTTGCAGAAGGAACCGAAAGCTAATTCGGACCCTAGGTGGCCAAAACATCAAAATAAGATTTTTGTCCTTAACCCGCAGGCCTACCCGGACCGGCCCACCAAACCACCTCAGATCCAACTACTACACACAATCAGGGAATTTGTAACGCCCGATTTTGTAACGTTTTTTTTTAAGTAACGTCGTATCGACGTTGGTAACTTTGTAATGTTGAATAATCGTTGCAATAATTGGTATCAGTTACAGAGTTTCAGGAGGGTTATGAGTAATTACCTTCCTATCCTCAACTTAAATTGCCAAGTTACATTGTTACCCTCTGTTACTACTATTAGCGCCTCTATTACTACTATCAACTCCCAATTTCATTTCACACACAAGGGCTACCCAGCCTCCCGACGATTCTGGCGTTTTTCTCCAACATTTTTTTCCCATTATAGCTCTTCATTTTAATTACCGAAAAACAGAAAACAAAACTAAAATCCGAAAACAAAATTAAAATCATCTGAAATTAGTTTTTAATTTAATATGTCTGAAAGTTGGGAGGTAGATAAACAACTTAATGTTTTGATTGAAAAACGGTTAAGACATTACTACATCATATCTTTCACCTCCATTTATTTCACATCTCACCGACTTCTTGGTATATCCCTGCAGCCGCCATCGATTTCACCAAAAAATTCATCAGATTCAATTTGAGATTCAGTTGCAGGAAGCTTCATCAACAAAATTGATTCAACCGATTCTTCTGTGACTCGTCGATTTCATTGAAGATTTAAGCTTAATCGATTTATCACAGAAGGATTGAGTTTGATTAAGATTTCTGAATCTATCGATTCTCCTGGGTTATCTTCAGCTAATTATTAAGGTATTTCTTTTATTGTTTTTTTAATCGACAGTTTTTCAACATCTGGGGTTTATTAATTTTAGAAATTGATGTTGTTGTGAATTATATTCTATTGTGGTGTGTTGATAAATCTGTGATATTTTTAGGTTTAATTGATAAACTTAGGTTACTAAGACATAGTACTTTACTTGTTTGTAGGATGTCAAATTTTGTGGATAAATCTTGGATGCGTATAACATTCATTTATAGCCCAGAATACAGAGAAGGGGTTAGAAAATTCATTGATTTTGCAATGGCAAATGGTACTTGTGCAAAAACGTGTGCTTGCCCTTGTAGGAAGTGTGAAAATAGACATCGACTTGGATTCTCGCTTGTTATGACCCATCTGTATGAGCATGGTGTCGACCAGACATACACCACCTGGAGCTTACATGGTGTGAGAAAGGATGGTGCTTTAACAAGTCGTTCTAAGGGGAAGGCCGTAGTCGAAGAAACTCCTGATAAGCAATCATATTGTTTGAATTTGAATGATTTTATTGACTCTTCCTTTGGTATTTATCATGACCATGATGGAACACAAATTGGAGAATCACCCTTAGAAGATCCAGATGTCGAGAAGCGTCATAATAGGTACAAATCGTTAGCGGCAGAGAAGTTATACCCTTCATGTGAAAACAATCTCACAATCCTCTCTGCTATGGTAGAACTGCATAATGTGAAGAAAACTTATAAAATTTCGGTTAACTGCGTCAACAGTTTGTTGGATTTGTTAAGAGAGTGTCTTCCGAAACCTAACAAGTTTCCCAAAAACTATGATGCTATGAGGTCAATGCTTAAGGATCTGGGGATGAAAGCGAAGGCTATTCATGCTTGTGAGAATCATTGTATTCTGTATTACGAGGAGAATGAGGATTTAATAGAGTGTCTGGTATGAAAAACTCCGAGGTTTAAGTTGAAAGCTACGAAAGATGGTCATGTGGTGACAAATGAACCTTGAAAAGTGCGGAGATACTTTCCTGTAGACGAAAAACTAAAGAAAATGTATTCTCTACCTTGGATATCAGATGCAATGTTGTGGCACGATCAAGCGCAAGTTTCATCTGAATATATGCGTCATTCAATCGATTCATCTCAGTGGGCACAAAAGAAAATGAAGTTTCCGTTGTTTGCAGCGGAAGGAAGAAATGTTTGGCTTGGAATATCAACAGATGGGTTTAATACTCATAGTGTACAGACTTTGAGTTGGAGTTGTTGGCTTGTGATCCTTGTGGTTTATAATCTTCTGCCTTCTATGTGTATGAAGTCTGAATTCCAAATGATGACTCTGTTGTACCTGGGCGTAAGTCACCGGGTCAAGACATTGATGTTTTTTTGCGGCCGCTGGTCAACACGCTAAAAAACTTTGGCATCAAGGTCTATAAGCTTTTGATTCTTTGAATAGGGAGTATTTTACTCTGAAAGCAACTCTGATGTTTGGCATTCATGACTTTCCTGCTCAAGGTGTTTTAAGTGGATGTACCACTCATGGCTACTGTGCGTGTGTTTGCTGCACAGACGAAACTCGAAGTACTCATCTAGGTTACGGCAGCAAGATTGTGTACACTAACTATTCGTATATTCCTTAAGAAAAGGCACTCATTTAGGTATGGGACTCTTTTTGGATTAGAGATACAGGAGCATAAAAGTGCACCGCTGAGACTAACAGGAGCGCAGTCGCTTGAGAAGTTGGCTGATGTTCAATACGAACCTGGTAAGTTAGTGGTCCGCAAGACAGGTAAATGAAAGAGATATCAGTCTGATGAAGAGGAAGGTGATTCTGAGCTTGTCACATGTGCTTTCTTCAAGAAGTGTATTCTTTGGGAACTTGAGTCGTATTGTGCCTTGACTATACGACATTGTGTCGACGTGATGCACACGGAAAAGAACGTCATGGAACACATTTCTACACTATCTTTGATAAGGATAATAAGGCTATTGTTGCATGGAATAATCGTGACAAATTGAATGAGAATAAACTACATTGTGGAGAGTGGAAAGAGAAGAAAACAAAGAATGGAGTAGAGATGGTTCCGCTGTTTGTTTTGAGCAAAAAAGAGAAAACCGACTTTTGTCAGATTCTTAAAGATCTGAAAGTTCCCACATGCTTTTCGTCGAATATAAGTAACAATGTAAATATGGAGAAATTGAACTTGAGCAGCTTGAAGTAACATGACTACCATGTGATTATCGGGTACTTATTACATGTTCTGCTTCAACATGCCTTTCCAGGAGAGAAAGACTTGCGCACTGCGCTTCAACAAGTCAGTTTGTATTTTAGAATTTTGTGCTCAAAGGTTGTTAGAAGAGAGTATCTGAACCAGGCTAAGTGGATGATTGCAGAGGCCATGTGTGTGCTCGAAAAGTATTTCCTGGCCGGATTTTTTGATATAAGCGTGCACAACATGGTTCATTTGGCTGATGAGGCCTTAGTTTGTGGACATGTTAGGTATCGATGGATGTACCCATTTGAAAGGTGAATTGCTATTTTACCATTTTTCCTTTATTTTTATTTTTTTTTGTTTTTTTTGTACTGAAATTTACACGTACATACTGAATCAGGGCAATGAAGGAGTGCAAAAACATCCCAAATAACAGCAGATACATTGAAGGGTCAATTACGAAGTCGACTGAAATGGATGATTGTGTTAGATTTTCCATGGAGCACACGAAAAATGTCGACCAAGTAGGTCACAAAGCAAATTTGGTGCCCTTCTTAAAGGATGAACATGAATTCAGCGATGTGGGTTCTGTGCTTGATTAAAAGCCAGTTCAGGTGAGCGCTATTTAGTGGATGCATATACGTCGGTGGGTAATTTTTCGGAATAATCCAGAAGGTCTCGATGTTTATTACATGTATTAGTTGGTCGTGTTTTGTTTGTATGTGGACAATGGGTTATTTTATTTAGATTTTAATACTATGTATGCTAAATGTAGGGATTATTGCGAGAATTGTGAAGCTGATGGTGATGGGGTTGCAATGGAGGAAGTCGAGATGCAAACCAATTTCCTTAGTTGGTTGTATGAAAAGGTTTGTATTGGTGCTCCTGTTTGTTAGCGTAGTTATGATGCAGTATGATGATGTGTTGATTTTCTTTTCGCTTTCATAGCTTAGATCAGAAGACAAAATGGATACAGATTTGTGGCGTTATGTTAGAGGTCCAGTGTCTCAGAAAGAGTACAAAAGATACTGTGTGAATGGATTTAGTTTTTGTTCCCACGCAAACCAGGATAGGCTAAGACCTAGGACAGTGGTGTCACTGTGGTTGCATCGACCACTTTTAGTAGCTCGAAAAGGGACAAAAGAAATGTTACTTACCTAACCCGGTGGAATGGGGTGATCAGACAAATTCTAGAGTTCAACTATGGTACATTTAAAGAAACTGTCTTCTACTGCGATTGGGTGAAGGTAGAGAATGGAACAAAGATCTGTCAGGATTCAGATTTTCCTTTGGTAAATCTCTCAAGATTGAAAAGCCATACCAAAATTTCGGACGATCCCGTGATTCCAGATGAAGAGGCTTCCCAAGTTTTCTACTCCAGAGACGTGAAACATCCAGATTGGTGGGTTGTTATTCATACGCCGAGAGGAATGACTGCAGATGTGGACAAAGCAGAGATACCAGGTCGGGACAGTTTTTAAGATATTTTAGAAGAGGAACCACATCTACGTAAATTGCTGGAGCAAAAGCGTCTACCTAGATCAAAGAAATGAAAAATCTCCAATATATGTGCGATCAGTAAGTTTCCTTTATAATGCTGGTCTTAAATGTATGCAGATTCCAATTGCAAGATACTTTGCATTTGATCAAATTAATGCTGGTCTTGAATAACAATTTGTTGTTTTTTCACACCCCCCCCCCCAATTTTTACACATATTTGCTTACAAATCCCTGTGTAAGTTACTTTATTGTTTCCGCCTCACTTTTTAGCCGCCCTTAAGTTAGAAGATGTTGTTTCCACCCAATATCTCCTTTTATCACTACCAAACAAACACTCCCTTTCCCAACAAAATTATCTTCTTTGGGAAAGTAGTTTATGTTTACTACTCAGAGACAAAAAACCAGCAGTTATTAGTTTCTCTTAATAGTTCAGATACTGAAGTACGTGGGAAAACAACAACAAAATCATCTTCAATTTTAGTTGCTTCTGAATCTTTGAATAAACCATACTCTTCAATCTTCATCTACACAGGTATGGGTTTGTATTCTTTTAAGTGATGTTTTTCTTCATCTTTCTCTGCATGATTGCATAAAAATAGATTCTCTTTTTAATGATCCTTTTTTCTTTGTTGCAAAGAGAATGCAGAGAAGTGTAACAGCACTTAATGTATTATTTTAATTTTTTTTGTTGCTATGTTTTGTGGTAGACTATCCAGTGGGAATAATTTGTTTGTGTTGGTGGTGTGTGATTGATTTAAGAATTAAGTGAAATCATGATATGGGTTTTGTTTGAATTACATTATTCTACTATGCAGATGTGTTTGATTTAAGTTTTGTGGTGCTTGTTAGTTTTCTTTATTTCTAGGGTTTGATCTGTTTTTTGAGTGAAAATGCAGATTATTTCTGTTGTTGTTTTTAGGATTTGATATGTTTTTGAATGAAAATGCAAATTGTTGTCTCTCTTACAATGTATTTGGTTATGTTTAACACCAAAGTAATTGTTTTGCAGCAATACTTTTTATACATTGTTGTATGGCGTCAAGGAGGAGCCGCAATCCTGATTCATCACATGAGAGGGAGAGAGACAGGAAAGGAAAGAAGCCTAAGGTATGTTGTTCGGATGATGAACCAGAGGCAGGAAGCTCCAAGGATCCTCTTGTTGAGTCTTATAAACTGATTGAGCTCATGACCCCTGAACAGTTGAAACGGCTCCAGAAGCGTGTGAACAACTTCGTCGCATGTCATGAAATATGGCTCAAAGTTAAAGAGGATGACGCGGCACGCGGGAGGAAGGATGCTGAAGAAGCTGTTTTACAAGAGGAGTATGACAAGTTCTGAGACGAACAGTTTCGTCGTGCACATGCATTACTTGCAGCAAGTATGCCGCGATATCCTCTACAAGTAGATTTGCTGGCCTCTGATGCTGAATCTGAGGCTGAACCAGATTGGGAACCTATTCAGCATGTGCCTGAGCCATACTCACCAGATGAGGAGGTAGAGCAGCTCGCGCAGTCTGATTTAGAGGAAGAAATAGAAGCAGACAATTGGAATGACTTTCTCATGGGGCCTGTTGATCCAGAAGAGGAGGAGTATGCTCAAGCATCGACGAAGATAACGACAATAATGATGAAGACTATGAGGAAGATGAGACAAGTGAATTCATCGACGAAGATGAATATGAGGAAGAAGAGGATGAAGATGTGGAAGAAGAGGAAGATGAAGATGAAGAAGATGAATCTGAGGAACATAATGGATATGAATTGTATGAGGAAGATTCTACAGATGATGATGAATGAGGAGATTGTTCTAACTGCTGATGGATGAACTAACTTTTTGCGGGTATGTCTTGGTATATATATACTTAGTGGTGATACCTAGGGGTATATTTTTTGGTTTACTTATTGGTACATGGTTAACAAAACAGAACAATTGTTATGTGGATGATACGACGACGGTATATTTTTTGTTCAGAGATCGCTATGTGGATGTGATCTTTGTTTTTCTGTTTTCCTGTTGCACACCCTTTGATGTGTGTGCTGTGATTGTTAAAAATGGAATAGACTTGTTCCGCCAGGGGTATTTTATGATTTTTTGAAATCAAGGAAAATTTTATGCGCCTGTTCCGCCAGGGGGTATTTTCGTAAATAGGTTGCAGTTTCATCCAATCTGATATATTTCACACCTCAAACCTCACCTGGACGAGAACATCGGGTTTGTATATGGTAATCTTGCAACATGAGTTTCAGTAATAGGTTGCAGTTTCATCCAATCTGATATATTTCACACCTCAAACCTCACCAGAACGAGAACATCGAGCCTGTATATGGAAATCTTGCAACATGAGTTCAGTAATAGGTTGCAGTTTCATCCAATCTGTTATATTTCACACCTCAAATCCCACCTGGACGAGAACATCGGGTATGTATATGGTAATCTTGCAACATGAATTCAGTAATAGGTTGCAGTTTCATCCAATCTGATATATTTCACACCTCAAACCTCACCTGGACGAGAACATCGGATCTGTATATGGTAATCTTGCAATCTGAGTTCAGTAATAGGTTGCAGTTTCATCCAATCGGATATATTTCGCACCTCAAACCTCACCTGGACGAGAACATCGGGTCTGTAATCTTTATATGGTAATCTTGCAAACTTAGTATGCCTTGCTTTGTTTCTGATTATGTGTTTGAACACAATTTGATCAACTTGACCACAATTTGACCAACTTGACCACAAATTTGATCAACTTGACCACAATTTTGACCAACTTTACCTCGATCCGGACGCCTTTGACCTAGATATTTTTGAGAGAAAAGCAAATCTCTCCTCTATTATTGTACTCTTCTCTCTTGTACGAAAAAGTAAGTTTCAATTTTGGCTCTCAAATTTCGTTCCCTCTCAAATCCCCACTCTGATACATCTTTTAGATTTCAATTCCCTCTCAAATTTGAGAAACCTTTTCTTATTCCCTCTCAAATTTGAGAAACCCTTTCTTATTCCCTCTCAAATTTCATTTCCCCCCTTCTAAAATTTTCAGAATGATTTCAAATCTAATCCTTCTCTATAAACATAGGGAGATGAAGATCTTAATTTCTTTCCCTTCATTCTCACCATCCTCCTTCGCCATTCTCACTTATACCCCTTTCATCTTTCGTACCTCTTACCTCGCATACATCTCTGTACCTCGTTCATTCTCCAGAGGTAATCTATGTAGCTTTTACTTTGGAATATATATTTCAAATTAGGGTTTCTTTTTTGTTGGTTGGTATCTCCTTCATAGATTTACTTGTATGTTGTTATTTAATTACTGCTTTGCAATTCTTGGTATTTGGTTATTATCTCTTTCCATAGATTACAAACAAACTCAGGGTTTCTATATGGTTATGAAGTTTTTCTTCATATGTTGTTCTTATTACTTTAAAATTATACCTTTGTTGGTTGTAATCTCCTTCCATATATTTCAAACACAACTTGGGGTTTTGTATTTTTTTTCACTGCTAGGTTTGCTCTCATTTTAGTTCAAATACCTAATATGTTGTTTGGTGTTTGGTATGAAGATGTTGTCAAGTCAGGATTCTCACTCTTCAGATCATGTTGTGTCTATCAATGAAACTGGTTATGCACCTGATGTTCGTAGTACTCCATCTCATGGTGGTTATGAAAATGGTTCTCTATCTCATGATGAAACTCAATCTGAGTCTGACTTGGAGGAGACACAACTTCCACCCAGACTCTTGGTGGAAATAGATGAATGTGGAAGACCATTTGGCGAATATGCATCAAAGTTTGCAACTCTTGCAGGGGAACTCATTCGAGTTCACTGTCCAATTGGCTACAAAGACTGGTGGCTCATTCCTGCAGCCTTCAAGGACCAAGTCTGGAACATGCTCATGGTAACTTATTATCTCCTATAAATTTCATTCTATGGCTTGCTCCACTTATACATATCAGTGTTTATAGACCAACTACCTAGTTATTGTTTATGGCTAACAAAAATACTTCGTCGTTTCAGGGAAAAAAAAAATTCGCATATGATGAGTCTCTTGTCAGGCCATTTGTCCAAAAAATATTTCCCCAGAAGTTTCGTTCGTTCAAATGGGAGTTACGCCTTCACATTCTGAAAAAGCTTGAGACTCGGGAAGAGATGGATGCAGCATGCCCTTATGGTGTTAATGATGACGTTTGGAAACGATTTGTGCATAATGAGTACCAGCCTGGCATGCAGGAAAAGTATGATAGATATGCTGAGAACCAGCGGAAGAGAAGGATTCGACATTGTTTAGGTAGAGTACCCCATGCCAACAAATCCTACAGAGTTGTAAGTACTTTCTAACCTAGTGGTCTTAACATTAAATTCTCAAACTATTTTATTTGGACAACCCTTGCTGACCATATTGATTGTATAGGCCATAAAAGAAGGTAGGGTTATCGAGTGCCGTGGTGAGAGATGGATGCTGGCTCATGTAGGGAAAAATGGAGTTGTACATCTGTTAGAGCATTGCTCGGTCGAACTCGCATGTGTTGCTATCTCAAGCATGTTTGTCAATGTTAGTGATCAAAACTATAAGTCTTGATTTCTAGCCTACATAGCTAAAGCTCTCGGACTAGGATAGAAAGTTTATTTGATCTCAAGAACTCCATGGCAATAATTATACAAGACGAAGGACTACTCAAGAAACTGGTGGATCTTCATCGACTAAAAGGTATGTGGAGACTTGAACTTATCTGTCACTCAAAAGTCTATCTATTCTATCTCCTACTCTTGAGACAAAATTCGTTTTGATATATAGACTTTCATTATGCACATTTGTTATTTCGAGCCGAGTTTATCTCGCCTAACCATTTCTCGAAATATGTTTTGGTAAGCTTTCGCTTTATCCGAATTCATCTTTACCTAGTGACGAAAGTCATGTTATGTTTCAATCACTTTGAAAATTGCTCTGACGAAAAATGGTCTGTGAATAACGGATATATCCGTCCTCTGAGAATGTTTCAATGATTGAAATGAGAGTTTAGATTACATAACCATTGGTAGGATATAAGCATTGTTGTGGAAACACATATATGTATAAGTCCTTATTCATTTAACCAAAGTTTGCGAACTTTGTTGATCAAGAGAAATGGAAGTGGCGTGAGCCAAGTCCGCGAACTAGCGGAAGTTCTCGACCCGAGAATTTCTGCTGGAGTTTGTGAACTCCTTCCATGATCTTAAGTTCGCGAACCCAGTCCTCGAACTTGAGCAGGTTATATCTAATACCGGTTGTTCTTGAACTCATGTTTATTTATACTAAGGAATGCTTTTGCAAACCGTGGCTATAAAGTTCATGAACCGATTCGAGTGAATCAACTAATCAATCCAATCTATCACAAAGATAAACCGATTATAGTTGGATCCCTTTCAACCGAAACAAGTATTGTGTACACCAAAGATTATGAACCCAAAAAGTCTTCTTGTCTTCAAATCTTCTTTAATCTTCAATCAGCACCTACACATAATCAACTTGAATCTCTTGTGATCAATCACACACAGAACGAAGTCTGTTAACGTTGGATTATCACAAGACGTCTTTAGATCTACAAACAGTCTAAAGATCCCCGTCGAAACTTCGATCTAGTTTGAGTGAATCTTATATCAAAAGAGAAGATTCTCAAGCATAAACAAACTAGGTGCAATCAAAGTTCAACAACCGTTAGTCAATCAAATCAAACAAAATCCAATAATAAACTGCAATTATCTAGTTTCCCACCAACGGTACTAATAGGGCTTCTCAATCCCAAAGAAGTTTTTAAACTGAGCGGCCGTAAGTGATTTCGCCTAAATAGGTTAATTTCCTCTCCGAATAGGCTGCTCCACCAGTAACAACACAACTAGGTAGTTTTGCTGGCTCTGAGGATTAGTTTGCTAGAAATGCAAACTTCAATATTTATAGACAAGGAAGTTTGGACACCAAGGAATTTCCACAACTGAATATTCTCAAATATATGTAATAAACACAAAATCGGTTTTCATAATTCCTGGAAATGCACTATCCAATATTAACTGAAATCCCAATAGAAAAATCTATAATCAGTAAATGCACATTACTAATTATTATTTTCTAAAGATATGCATTTAATTGCTGGAGATTAAATAGCATATAAAAAGTAAGAAACCTTAATTAAAAGATTCTCAATTTATTTCGATCCTGGGATTCTCCTTTAGCTATTAAGGAATATCTTTGACCAATTAATGATAAGAGTTACCGCACATGTTCAAAGTATGTCGACATCTTTACTTTGCAAGTCCTTTTTCATACTTACAATCTTGGAAACTATTTGCCACACTTCCAAACAAGTTTAGAATTGGTTCGTATGAATTCCAAGAACTATTTGATTGATTATCCTATCAAATCACCAATTATGGGTTTCACGGTTCTACCAAAACAAGTTCGATTCTACCTCCATGTGAGTACTATGCATAGTCACGCTAGTTACCAAAATTCGGTTAACTAGGTACTAGGATCGGTTCCCCACAACTTATGGTAACTACTTGTATTCGGTTGCACATGTCCATAGGATCGGTTCCCCCAAAACTACAAACTTGTTGCACATGTTCATAGGATCGGTTCCCCCATCTACTAAAAACGTGTTGCACCTCTTACAAGGATCGATTCCCTCTTGCAAATTTGTGGAAATTCCTTGGTGGGAAACTAGATAATTGCATTTTATTATTAGTTTTCGGTTGATTTGATTGACTAACAGTTGTTGAACTTTGATTGCACCTAGTTTGTTTATGCTTGAGAATCTTCTCTTCTGATATAAGACTCACTCAAACTAGATCGAAGTATCGACGCGGATCTTTAGACTGTTTGTAGATCTAAAGACGTCTTGTGATAATCAATAGATTCAAGTTGTTTGTGTGCAGGTGTTTATTTAAGATCTAAGAAGATTTGAAGACAAAGAAGATTTCTTATTTGAGTTCATAATATTGGGTGTGCACAAAACTTGATCGGCTGGGGGTCCAACTATAATCTGTTTATCTTTTGATAGATTGGATTGATTAGTTGTGTAGAGCGGCATCAATACATTTCTTTGTAATTCATAGTATTGATTGCATAGTCTAAACAATTACTTTGGTAGTTGTTAAATAAATTGATCTAAGAACCCGACAAAGAAGTTTATTGGTTAAACGGAAGAGCCTTTTGTCAAAATCATATCACGTTGTTTGAAAAGAGTTGTTACCAAACATATTTTTTGTTCCTTTACTGTTTGGAATACGAACCAAAGGAATTGTTCCAAGTGCGTGACTTATTGCAAGTTGGAGGTGCAAGGATACTGAGGGAACTAGGTGAACTATAGGTTTAGTTGCTTGGTTGGTTTAGATTTTTTATAGCGGCTTAACTCTGAGAGTATTCAATTCTTGACATGGTCCCGGGATTTTTCTGCATTTGCGGTTTCCTCGTTAACAAAATCTTGCTGTGTCTTTTACTTTTCTATTTCCGTAATTATAATTGATTTATTATAATTAGAAGTAAAATACACAAACGTTAATTCCTAATTACTTGATAGTAATCCTATAGTGTTTGGTTATGTCCGAACCTATTATCAAGTAATCATACTTCTTTGTTGTATTGTCTCGATCTTGTATCCATAGTCAATCATGCAAGTTATCTTGTTATTGTATTATCTCGATCTCGTATCCATAGACGATCACACGAAGTGTGAACCGGTTCTTTGTATTGTCTCGACTCAGTCCATAGACAATCACTTTTGGAGAAAGGACTTATATGTGGAAAAGTTTTAGATTGAGGTATATTTGGGTACCCTCGTCTTTTCAGCCTACTTCACTCTTCCTTGGACCAATTTCAAGCTTCCACAGTGCTCGTACAGAAACCCTAAGACAAACCTTCACATTCACAGACGATATGAAGAAGAAGGGTACGCGTACCGTAACCTTTATAACCCCTTAGTGGGCTTGGACTCGTACCGATACTATGACCCATGAAGATCAAGTTTCCTTATCATAGAACAACTCCAAAGGATGTCTATATGATCTCACAAAACAGCTTGAAAACAAGACTTGGAAATTAAGATAAGTGCTCAATTTTAATTTAATTTTTGTGACAGTTGGTTCAATAATTACCAAAACGAAATCCAGAAACATGAGGATCATTCACTGTAAATATTTATATCAATATGATAATTATTCTTGGCTCAATGGAAGATTTAGAAAAATATTCAGAGCACAAGAAATATTGATATTCACTTTCAGTCACAGTAAAAATAAGATAGAAGAACAGTATTCTTCATACCCTTATTTAGGCTCAGGTGAGCAGAGATAACCTGAATTTGACAGTATTAACCAATTTCGAGTTTCCTCGACACATTGAAATACTTTAATTGTCAGTAACACTCTGCTAAGGAGCTTCTCTCATAATTTTTCAAATAAAAACTAACCCAATAAAAATACAAGTGCACAAAGCTTGTCAAGATGTTACTTGCCCCATCTCAAGCTATATACATATGGGGTGAAGTCAATTATTGTTACTGCTCATGGGCCATTTTAGTCTGATATTTGTGAATTGTACTAGAGGTATAATCATAATAGTGATGATACTCAGGGTTAATTGATCGCTTTGATTCCTCCTTTTTATGATTAAGAGATGGAATTTTCCGATCTTTGGAACTTGTAACAAACTCAACAGAAATCTTCTTACTGACTTTACATGAGCTTTTACAAAGACCAAATTGTACATCATGAATACATGACTTGGCAGGATCGGAACAAACACCAGGAATAACTTTTTTCTTAACCGAATTAAGTCGATTCAAGAATTTAAAAACATCTTCAAAATCCGTAAAATCTTCGTCTATAAATCCATCATGATAGTATTCCTCAAATAGATTGAGCAACAGTCTAGTGAGATTCCATATCCTTGAGCTTTTGTTAGCATGTTTCTTGTATCGACTTTTCTTAGAGGAACCTTTTTCTTTTCCTTTAGATTGTTTTCCATCATCTAAGGTTTTTAACGTCTTAGTTGACTTGAGATTATCTTGAGAGACTAGAGGTCTTGTTAAAAATAAACTCTGAACAACCTTTAAGGATTTCTGGTGTGCGTCACAGATGAACAGACAAAGTTTCCCGAAGTGATTTCCCATCAGGAACAATCTTTAGGATAAGCAACGAACCATTACACCCTCATAAGCAACGAACCATTACACCCTCACTTAGGCCCAGTTTATTTAAAGATATTGAAAGGTAGGGGTGAGAATTTGTCCCGAAATTCGATGATTTATCCAGGATCATCCGTATTTTGCGGGTGGGTATCTGAACCATTTACTAATGAGTTGGATGCGGATGAGATTTTTGAAACCCAACGGATTATGGATTGGGTCCGGATGCAACCTTGGAAATCCGTTGGACATCCATACTCGTTCATTTTTTTTTAATTAAACTTCTTCGATACAAGTACGAAGTTAGTATATTTGTTTTTATGTCAAATTAGGTATTCCTTTCATGTCATACTTTGATGAGATTACAAGATACAAAACCATTTTGTGTATAAGTGGACATACTTGAACTCAAGTCACCAAAGACATCTTATTTTAAAGGGGTCGGGTTGTTCTTCCTCTTCAAATTTGGAGTAACTTCAAAGCATTATATTATCAAATCCAATTTTAAACCTTAAATAACATAGTCTTATTTCTAAAATCATCTGTAAACTTGTTGCCTTTATTTCTCTATCATAAACTTTAATTATAAAACAAATTCATTGAATTACCCGCATCCCAACCGTTCGTCTGTACACCCATTTGATGCAAATCCGTTGGATATTGGATTGGATGCGGATGCCAAATTTGAAAGGGTACATTAATTAAATGCCCCTATAATAGAGGCCCAACACAAATACCCTCCCCCAAAATAATAATACCCTCCCCTGAAAAACACGAACGGTTAGATTACTATAATGCCCCTCAATATAATTAAAGATTATAACGTTACAGCTCATTTACTCCAGTAGCCGTTACGCACGCACACGATCTCTCTCTCCTTCTTCATCTCTTCTCTCTCGTTCTGTAACTGCAGAAGAATTTTTTTTTGAATCAAAATAAAAAGCAAAATCGTTGATCAAAACTGAAATAATAAACCGTCAATCTATATAAATCTCAGTAACTGAACTCATTAGAATTATTTTTAGTTTCAACAATTAAAAAATCTGAGAAGAAATGATAGACAACTAGGGTTTTCTGAGTTTGAAGATTTAAACACAAGATTCAAAGAGGTAAACACGATTTTCATCTTCTACTTACTGTTATTGGTGGAGATTTTGGTTTTGATGGTGATTTTTAAGGTTTTGATTTCGATTTTAGTTTTCAGTTTCTGAAAGAAAAAAATTGCATGTACAATTTGATGTCGATTACTGCTACTAGATACTATGATTTGGTTTGGGATATAATTAGCTTTGTATTAACTGTTTTTGTTTGATTTTGATTTTAAGTTAATCTGATTTCAAAGTTGCAGTTGCAGTTGATAGAGGTAAGAAAAGTATATTCAAATTATTGTACTCTCTGTGTGTGTGTGTTCATAAGTATTTGCATGATAATTAAACAGTCCTTGTTTAGAGTTGATGATTCTGCAAAAGAAGAGAAGTTACAGTTGATATTGATGTTGATGTTAAACAATAGATTAGGGTCAACAATGGGAGTTGATGCCATATTATTCCAGTAACATGGCTTAACAATAGTAATTGATGCAATTTATTGGATCAACAACATAAATTGATGCCATATTATAGAACTTGATCCATTAATGTTATTATTCTCTGAGTTCTTCATGCTAATGTTTATTCTAATGCTAATGTTGTGATTATTGAAGTTGGTTCTCTTTCACATGTAAGGCTAGATATGAACAAGTTGTACTAATTGATGTTGATTGTAATTGAGTTTGGTTCTGCTTCATCAAAGACTACATTGAACAAGTTATGGTTATGGTAATTGTTGTTAGTGATTCTAAATGAATGAATGAACCTCAACTAATAACTTACAAAATCATGTCATGTAATATCTGTTTTGGTTTGTTCTCTTTCATGTAAGGATAGATATGGACAAACTGTGGTAATTCTTGTTATAGTTATTTTTTTTGGTGTCAACAACGGTAGTTGATGACATATTATACCAGTAACATGGTTCAACAACAGGAGTTGATGCCATAAAACTGAAAACCAACTGTAATTATACAAGTACAATGAGATCAACAACAATAGTTGATCATATAAAATGAAATCAACAATAGGAGTTGATACCATTTGATGGTATCAACAACATGAGTTATACAAGTAAATTTTTGTCAACAACAGGAGTTGATCCCATTAGATAGGATCAACAACAAATGTTGATACCTTTTTACTAACTGTTCAACTGTTATTGTTGTGATTATTGAATGAATAAGATGGCTGGCTAGATTAATGCTGTTTGAAATAGATGAAAGGAATGAGAACATCACCAAGGATAAATCCGAAGAGTATAGAAGAAGATGATTCACAACCGATTGATGAAAATGTAGTTCCGAAAAGGAAGAGGGTTAACAAGAAGTTAATGCTTCAAGAACAACAACAGGTTGAAAGAAGAAAGCACAAAAATGAAGAACCAGAAGGAGATTCAGAAGAAGACGAATCGCAAAAGAGTCAAAAAGTTGGAGAAACAAAATAAAGAGGGAGAACAAGAAGAAGAATGACCAAGAACAGGAAGCAAAGACAAAGGCAAAGAAGAAGAATGAACAAGAACCACTATGTAAAAGAAAGAAAATGGTGGTAATTGAAGAAGAAGACGAAGGAGATTCAGAGGATGAAAAAGTAAAATCAGAGACAAAATCAGAAGAAGATGAAAAGGAACCAGAGGAAGAAGAAAAAGTAGTCGCAGATACCAAACCGGAGCAAGAACTAAAAGGTAAAAAAAATACATTGAGTTGAGTTGTATGCTGCAATATAATAAAATTCATTCTATATTAAGTATAAAAATAAATGAATGAGTTACATATATGCAGGTAGGTCAAGGAAGAACGAAACCAAGTTCAAATCATGTATGATGTCGTTGGTTGAAATGTGTAAATTTCTATACAAACTGTTTGAAGCAGGAGATTCCAAAAATGAGAAAGCACTAAAGGAATGTCCGTTTTGGGACTTCATCAGCCCATTCTACACATCAAACATATCGATATAACGACTGATAAGTGGTTAACCAAGATCAACCTTGCAATCCAACTACTTATTGGAGCATTCGATAGGAATACAAACAAGTTCAAGTTTGGAGAAAAGGAAACTGCTTGTGAGTGCTCACTAGAAGCAAGAGATTTTGCAATATTGTTTAAGATAAGAAGGGTCACCGAGAGTGAAGAGTTGAAGAAGTTGTTGAATAGAAAGAATGATGATGAAGTCACTACATGATTAAAGAACAAGTTCATACCAGGGATAGATGAAGATATCAATGATAAAATAACGAAGGCTGAAATTGAGTACAAACTAAGAGATGCAGCTAGCGATGAGTCTGACCCACAACATTTTGTGAGACTTTTTGCTATGTGGATGTGCACGATTTTTTCTTCACATATGCTGGTGCAACAGGATTAGCAAATCAATGGATTCCTCATATTTTAAACATGGACAAAGTCTCATGGCCATATCACATAGTAAACTATCTTCTTAAATACATTGGAAAGCAGAAGGGAAAGAATGGAAGTGTTCCTGGCTGCACAACTGCCGGTAAGAAAACAAGTTCATTTCATATAAAGTTCATTTCATATAATGTTTATTAAGATAATAAAATGGATAATGTATGTCAAACTAACCTCATTGATTCTCTGTATGCAGTATTGGTTCTGCGAACATACAGAAAAATATATCACAAAGAGGTCAAATTTTGAAAGCGCAACTCCAAGATTCCTGAGATGGAGCCAACATGCAATGTGCAAAAACACTGGTAAAATAATTTGGAGAGAAAGTTAACAAGGGAATAAACATGACTTGGTTTAATCATAAGGTAAAATATTCATTTACTCAATTTATATTTCAAATATATTTCAGTTTTTATCATGTCAACAAAAGGAAGTTGATACCAGTTTAGGGAGTCAAAAAACAAAAACAAGTTTGTGTATCAACAATTGAAGTTGATACATTTGTATGTATACTTATTAGTTTCCTAGTACAGAATACTGATTTTTTGTATGAATATGCACATTTATTGTATCTATGTATTTAAATTAGAGCTGGTTCAAATTAGGATTAGGTTAAAGAAATGATACTGAGTTGCCATCTGATGAAACGTAATACAGATTTTGTGTATCAACAATGAAAGTTGATCCCCAATGAATGGGATCAACAACCAAAGTTGGCACAATATCTGAAATGTTTTATAGATTTTGTGTATCAACAATAGAAGTTGATGCAATTGTATGGAGTCAACAACCAAGGTTTACACAGTAACTGAAATGTACCCCACTTTGTTTGTGTCAACAATGGAAGTTGATCCCCAATGAATGGAATCAACAACCAAATTTACCATCATATCTGAAATGTACTCCACTTATATATTGCCGCAATTTCATATACGTCGCACCTATGGGTAGAATGTGAGAAAAAAAAGATTATTGTAAAAAAAAAATACGTTGCTCACTGATATTTACAGGTTCATGAAGATTTTGTTGATCCGGTTACAGAAAAAGAGATGTATTTGATTGACCTATCAGCACCATCACGAGAGTTGGAAGAAGAGAGGCAGAGGAATGAGGAGCTGGCAGAACAAAACATGTATCTTGAACTTGAAAATCAGGAGATAACATATCAAAGTAAGGGCCAAGCAAAGACATCGATGAGCAACATAATATTCATGAAGAAAATTATTGACATCAACAAGGACAAGATTCAGTTGAAGCCTGAAGATAAAGCGACACTTAAAGATATTGCTAAGGAAGTGAAAAAATGGGAAGAAAAGGAGAAACATCTCCATAGAGCAAGATCAGAGAGTACTCAACAGGAATTCAATAGAGCAGTCAAGGATTTGTTTGAGACTGAATTAACTCCAGTGGAGAATACAGGTGAAGAAACATCTGAAAAGGAGAATGAAGCTGACTTGAATGTAGAAGAAGAACAAGAATCAAGTCAACTGGCATTGTCACTTTAAGATGTAGGTCAAAGTGATTTGGAAAAAAGCTTTAAGAAGGGTTATCAAAGTGGATTGAAGATCAAGGTAAATGTAGACCCAAATGTATTGGCAAGCTGGAGGATGGGATTCGATGTAGAAAAAGAAGAAAGAAGAAGACAAGAGGAAGCAAATATTCAGATTGCTAATGTGGTTGCAGATACTGGTAACTCAGTTGAGGAAGCGAATCTTCAGATTGCTAATGTGGTTGCAGATATTCATAACTCAGTTGAACAGTTAGAAGAGGAGAATGAAGGCAAAACAGGAGAAAGAAGTACAAACATGCAGGAAGCGGAGATCATGGGAGATGAAGTTATTTATTCAACTCATCCACTTACAATTATACTTCCAGAAAGATCGGATCATGTGGCTACATGTACTATTTTAACTCAGTTGAAGAAGTAATCAGTTTAACAGACAATGAAAGTTGATCCATGAAAGCAATGGATTAACAAATAATGAAAGTTATTTTTATTTTTTTTATTAAGTGTCAACAATGAAAGTTTATCCATGAAAGCAATGGATTAACAAATAATGAATGATTGGTTTGTACACCAAGAAGAGAATGAGTGTTAGAATTGCAGGGTATTTACAGATAATGGTATTAACTTTGTGCATACACATAAAACCACGCATACTTTTTTATTTTTGTAAGTGTCAACAGTAGAAGTTGATCCAATAATGTGGGGTAAACAATGGAAGTTGATCCCATAGAAGAACCAACAACAGTTGTTGATCCCAAAAAATAATGAGTCGACAATGATATGTTGACTTATACTCTTGTCTGTTGATCTAATCGGATTATTTACCTGCAGGTACTACCCCAAGCTTCGATGTTCCAAGCTTCAGTGCGATCACTGCCGAAATATTTACTCCTACTCCTCCAGAAGAGATGGAAGATGCTCTGACTCAACAAACGGAATATACTCCTACATAGAAAATAGAAGAGGGTGATTCTGAAACTCCAGATGATGATAATGTGTTGGAAGCGCTTAAAGTGTTATACCAATTAGATGAAATTGATGGACCAACTAAATAGGAAGACAACACCCAAGACGATGATTCTGAAGCGACGCAAAGCCAAAGGAATCAGTCTGAAGCTACTGGAAGAGCAGCGAGGTATAACACAAGGTCATCAAGGAAGCCGCCAAATAAATACACACCTCAAACTAAAGTGAACAAGGGGAAGAAAGGAGGAAAGGGAAAGAAGAAGAAGAAGAAGAAGAAGAAGAAGAAGGGGGGGGGGGGGGGAGGTGTTGAAGAAGAACCGGAAATAATCAACCTTGATGATTACATTGATGTGATGCCATCTGAGCCAAAAATGCTGAAGAAGCCAGAAAAACTCAAACCCTGGAAATCCTGCACCGAGGAAGAACAAGAGGTCCTTCGTCCATTCTTTGAGAAAGCGACAGAAAGGTAAGTTGCATGTTCATTCATAGGTATAAACAATAAAATTTGATTCCATGGAACATCTCATAATAATACTTCCATTTTAAAAAATGCAGTGACATAGCATATAGCTTTTTTTTCAACAATGAGGTGGAAGAGTTCATTTATGGAAAGCATATCCAATTTCTAATAGATAACCAAAATATTAACAACGAGATAGTTGATTACTACAGCAACATGTTGAAAGGAAAGATGCAAGATCCAAGCAAGTCGAAATACTACGGGAAGAAGCACTTGATTCTGTCTATGAATGCTTATGTAAGCCGAAACTCTTAATCTGTCTTTTCAATAACTTGTTAGATCAACTTATTTAGGTTTATATGATCGCAGTTCAAATCTTATTTAGGTGAGATGAAACAATTTAGTGTGCTAGGAATGGTTCAAGTATACTTGTTGTTATCTAATATAAAAAACAAACTAATGTCAAGAATATGATGCAACATCTGATGAGGGGCGCAATAGCTACCAAAAATAACACGAAAGTGGAGGAATGTGCATCTCATGTAAGGGAGAATTACCCGGTGAATGGCGATGACGCATCCCTGACCATACCAATGTGTCTCCAAGACAGGAATAAGAAACCATTCCATTGTGTGGTGCTTGCCTTATTAGGTGGAAGATGGTTCGTTTTCAACACCATATATCACAACAAAGGATACAACGAACAATACGCTGTCATGGTACAACCATTGACTAATGTGTTGAACAGAATGGGAAAAAAAGATGTTGAGACAGATGGACCAGTAACTACAGCTTTTGACTACTTCCCTGTACCACCACAACAAGGGTTGGACTGTGCAATCCACGTCGGCTTGTTCATGAAGTGTCTGGTGAAGCATGGAGACTGCTGGGGTTTAAATGGTAAGACTGCCCAATACCATGAAAATATTAACAAGAAGAGAGTGAAGATGGCTGTCAGGATCTTGGGAGAAATTGGTGCATGGAAACCAACTTTGGAAATTACTGACACACCGGAAGAAGGTAAGCAAGTACAAGAAGTTACAGACTCAGCCGAAGAGGTTAAGCAAGTTCAAGATATTACCGACTCAATCGAAGAAGTACTCAACATGCAAGATTCTGTTGAAACATTAGATTAGTGCAAACACACTTAGGTGACGTAGTTTAACATATGCTGGTAAGTAATTTAGTTAATCTGTGTAGGTATGCAAATTGATTATCAAGACATCTTATAGTTACTGTAAATTTATGTCTGAAAGTCTGTTTATGTTCTGAAACAATTTGGAGGATATGTTTAATACTAGTTTGTTATGAATTAATATTACTATTAGTTATCAAGTTATTATCAAGTGAATGAATGTTGGTAGTAAAGATTGCAGGTATGCTCGGCTAATGGAGTTAACTTGTACATACAGATAAAACCATGAATTTTTTTCTTTTTATTGAGCATCAACAATGGAAGTTGATCCATTTTTTGGATCAACAATGGGAGTTGATCCCAAAAATCAATGGGTCAAAAAAATAATTGATGAACAACTGATTGGTTTCTCATGAAGTGAATGAATGTTGGTAGCAAAGATTGCAGGTATGCACAGCTGATGGAGTTAACTTGTATATACAGATAAAACCATGCAAATTTTTTCTTTTTAGTAAGAATCAACAATGAAAGTTGATCCAGTAATGGGGATCAACATTGGAAGTTGATGCCATGACTTGGATCAACAGTTTAATATGTTGATACTGTTTACATAGTAAAGATTGCAGGTATGCAAAGCTAATGGAGTTAACTTGTAACCATGCAATTTTTTTCTTTTCAGTAAGCATCAACAAATGGAAGTCGATCCAGTAATAGGGGATCAACAATTGAAGTTGATCACATGACTTGGATCAACATTGATATGTTGATACTGTTTACATAGTAATTTATCCTGTAAAAAAAACAGTAAACCTGGAACCTGCAAACTAACATAAACTGACAAGAATAACATTCATAAACAAATAAAACAGGATGTATGTCATTAAAAACACAACAAATCCAATAATAAAATATAGGAAAAGCATAAAAATAACTAGCATCCATGTTGATCATTCAAGAACTAGCATAAAAAGGTAAAAAGGAAGTTCAGAAAAATAGTAAATCATTCACTAAAACTTCAGAACAACATCCTCCTCAAAAAGTTGATCATCCTGGAATTAGACTCCTTGCGGAACACTAGTGCACGAGGAGCCAAAGGAGCTCTACGACATCTACGACGGTTGTGGAAGGCAAGTCTCCCACACTGGCTACACTTCCTTTTCTTGCAAACTTTCTCTCGAGAACCCCTGTACCTTGAAGTAGTTGGCCTTCCAGCTGACGCTCGACCATCATTGGGAGGCAAGACATAACCGTCCTCATTAATTTTAGGCGGCCTCTCACTGTCGGGAATATGATAGATAGGACGAGCATACAGACCTCTGCAGAACTCGATGGTATAATACGGAATAATGTACTTATAAGGTTCATCTGTCCCAATATGCAACATAGCTTTCATCGAATGGGTGCAAGGGAAACTATGCTTCTGCCACCAATTGCAAGCGCAAGCCTTAGCATCCAAGTCGAACGTGTGCTTTCCAGTAGGAGAAATTATTTCAAAGACTTTATCACTTGATCTTCGGAACTTGTAAAAACGGCAGTCGTTCACCCTCTTGTTGAGCCTAGCTTGCATCCACGGAGTAAGCTTTGAAGTCCACTTACTAGACTCCACCAACCTCTTGTAGTTATGCTCCATTACCTTAGCATGAATACAATCCACAAGTTCAAGTGCTGGAAGCCGCTTATCATGCTTAATCACACTGTTAAAACTCTCTGCAATGTTCGATGTGTTCTCACCAAACCTTTCTCCTTGAAAAGCATGAGCTGCCCAGTTCTGGAATGGAATCTTTACCATCCAATCAATGACTGAATCCAACTTCAGATTCCTCATACTCTTGGCAACAGCATAAAACTTCTCATTTGTTAAGGCAGTGTAGCACTCTTCAAACAACTTCACAGCAGTTTCCCTGCTCTTTCCCTTTGGAACCGGAATATTCTCTTTCATGTAGTACAAACAGTAAGAATGGTAAGCCTTTGGGAAGATCACAGGGACATGTTTCAGAAGGCCAGCTACACGGTCTAATATGATGGTCAGTGGACGGTCTTCCCTGATAATACCCTTCAAGTTGGTTAAGAACCATTCCCAACTCTCGCAATTTTCGCAAGGTACAATACCAAAAGCAACTGGATAGATCTCTAGAAAATACAAAAAAAAAAAAGATTCAAAAACTGAAATCCATGAACAAGTTATTGGGTGAACAACAAAAATTATGGGACCAACAACAAGAATTATTGGATTAAGAACAGAAGTTATGTGGTCAACAACTGAAATTATGGAACAACAACAAAAGTTGATACAAAAGAAAGGGATCAACAACTGCAATTATGGGATCAACAACAACAGTTATGGGATCAACAATTGAAATAATGGATCAACAGTAAAAGTTATGGGATCAACAACAATAATTATGGGATGAACAAAAGTTATGTGATCCATAGAATTGAAATCCAGGGACATATCAGACTATATTGTGTGATTCAAACAACGAAAGTTGAAACAAATTAATAATTAAAAAACATACCTTGGTTACCAGTTTTCCCGCAAGCAACCATAAGACCTCCCTTAAACTTCTCGGTGAGAAAAGTGCAATCAATAAATAACATCAGACGACAGTAATTATTGAAACCAGTAATGGAAGCTTCTAAAGCAACAAAAAACCTCTGGAACTGCTTCGTTACACCATCATACTCAAGGTTGACGACGCTTCCAGGATTATAACGTTCCATTGAGTCTTTATACCAAACAAAGTCTGAATATGACTTGATGTCATCACCCTAAAGAGACTCTTTAGTGAACTGTAAACCATGGTATGCCTGACTATACGTGAGATCAATACCATATTCCATATGGAGAAGATGTTGGACATCAGATGCAGTCTTCTTCTTCTTTGATGCTCGAAATTAATCCATTAAGATATCCTTCAGAAAAGACTTCGTCATCCTGACTTTTGTTGGATCAGAAGAAGCTAAATCACATGAATGCTCTCCGCGAAACTTCCTGCACTGAAACACACCTTTAGTTTTGGCAACGACAGATGCATGAAACCTCCAGCTACAATTTTGACTTTTCTTGTTCATACACTCCACAATGTAACGTTTCTTGTCACTCTTACGTACGTCAAGTTTGTAACCACTATGAAATTCATACTTCTTAACAGTATCACGACAATCGTTTTTACTTTCAAAAACCTGCCCTACTCCAGTTAAGACATTGGCCTAAGCATCTGACTTCTTGGGGACCATTTTGACCAAAGATGATCATCCGTCAAATCTTCTACAATAGCCACATCGTTGTTTGAAACACAACTTGATGACGACGAAGAAGGAGCAACAGAAGAATAAGGAGGAGGAACAGAATTAACACAAATCTTAAACTGGATGTTAAACTTCAACACATCAATCCCTTTCGAGATGCAGTATTGAATGAAAAACCTCAACTCCAAATCGTGATTAATCACGTGTGAAATTCCATCTACAGTGTAACCAAAAAGTACGAAGTCTTCAGGGACATAAGGCCAGTATTGTTTCACCACACTAATCATCTCTCTGACAGTAGTTGATTCTGAAACAGCATGCGATACAGTCAAATTGGATAAAGTGAACTCTGCAACAGGCATCTTTGGCCTGCAACAATCATAACAGATCAACAAAAACTAATAAAACATAAAAACAAAAACAAAATTTGAGATCAACAAACCAATGTTGACACCATAATCTGTCAACAACCAATGTTGATCCAATAAAAAAACATCTATCAACAACCATAATCAGAAAATTATCCAGGTTATTGCATCAACAATGAAAGTTGATCCAATAAATCTGAATTAACAACCAATGTTGATCCAACAAATCTGCATCAACAACCAATATTGATCCAATAAAAAGCTATCAACAACCATAATCAGAAATTTATCCAGGTTATTTGCATCAACAATGAAAGTTGATCCAACAAACCAGCATCAACAACCAATGTTGATACAAATAATCTGGATATTGTACAAATTTTCAGTGTCAATAACAAGGATTTTGCTACAAAAAAACAGCATAAACAACATCATATATGTTACTTTGCATCGCATTAGTATACAATCGGTGCAAATGTGAACCTGCAACATGAAATACTACATAAACATACATGCTCCATGTTAAAAAAAAATTAACTGCAAACCATAAGAAAAAGCCTAAACCTAACCTAAGCTACAAATTCAAATTACGTCGCACATCACTTGGGGGCTGCTCCCCCTCGTGAAAGATATATTCAATGTCGAATTTTAGATATGTAAACTGAGTTTATCAACACTAAATTGTAACTACTAATTGATTACACTAACTTCTAACTTCTAATTATACAAAAACTGATTCATCAGCAATCAGTATTCACAATGTTAGAGCATAGCTCGGTCGACCTCGCACGCGTTGCTATCTCAAGCATGTTTGTCAATGTTAGTGATCAAAACTATGAGTCTTGATTTCTAGCCTACATAGCTAAGTCTCGGACTAGGATAGAAAAGTGTAGTTGATCTCAAGGACTTCATGGCGATTCATCATACAACGACGAAGATCTACTCAAGGAACCGTGGAACTTCATCAACAAAAAGGTATGTGGAGACTGGAACTTATCTATCACTCAAAAGTTTATCTCTTCTATCTCCTACTTCTTATGAGACAAAAATCGTATGCTATACAGACTGGATCATACACATTTGATATTTCGACCCGAGTATATCTCGCCTATCCATATCTCGAAATCATGTGTTGGTAAAGAGTTTCGCTTTGATCAAGTTTATCTTCACCTAGTGACGAAAGTCATGAAAAGTTTCAATTACTTTGAGAATTGCTCTGACGCGAAACGGTCTGTGAATAACGGCTATATAACGTCCTCTGAGAATGTCTCAATGATTGGAATGAGAGTTTAGATTACATAACCATGTATTCCTTAATCCGAAGTTTTCGAACTTTGTTGATTGAGAGAAACCGGAGGAATTGGCTTTGCCAAGTCCGCGAACCCAGTCTGCGAACTCAGTCCGCGAACTGACGGAAGTTCTTGTACCGAGAGTTTCTGCTGGGATTTTCCAAAAACTCGTTTGCGTGTAAGTCCGCGAACTGGCGAAAGTCTCTTTGCCGAGATTTTCTGCTGAGTTTGGAAAACTCCACCGGTTGTCTTAAGTCCGCGAACTTGTTTGTGAGCTTAAGTGGTTATGATCTAAAGATGTGATCTGAACATGAAACTTAAATTACTAAGGAATGCTTTATGCAAACTGTGGCTATAAAGTTCATGAGCCGATTCAATTGAATCGAATCATCTTTGTTTCAATTGTGTCTTGTGTAGTTACATAATATCTCATAGCAATTGAACAACTCTCTAACTAGTTCATTTGAGTCAATTGAACTAGTTATGGTGAAGAATAACAAGGTTAATATGAAATGCTCATATGGTTAACCTTTTGGGTTACTATGTTGAACCAACATACACGTACACGTTTGGGCATGGTTTTCACGAACCCAGTAAACGTCTACCCAAGTGTGTGTGACAAGCTAAGTTTTCGATCTAACGGTTGAGAAATATTAGCTTGAATCTAAATCAGGTTTTCATCTAACAGTGAATATGGATTTCTTTGTAACTAAGGCAAAACCCTGATTTGAAGGCTATATAAAGGAGACATCTAGCATTGTGCAAAACTAATCCCCACACGTCTGTGTGATACTAGTGCACTCGCTAGAGTCGATTCTCCTTTTACCTTTGGTTTTCTTCTCTAAAACCAGGTTAACGACTTAAAGACTTCATTGGGATTGTGAAGCCAGACCGATACTACTTTTATCGTAGTTGTGTGATTTGATCTTGCATCTTCTATCGTACGAGTACAATCTTTGATTGGCTTGAGATCGTGAGAGTTATCCGATAGGCAAGATAAAGAAGTCACAAACATCTTCGTCTCACTGTTTGTGATTCCTCGACAAACCACCTGTGTAGTCAGGAAGGATTGTAGAGAGGTGATTGATTAATCTAGGATGTTCTTCGGGAATATAAGACCGGATTATCAATTGGTTCCTGTTCACCTTGATTTCATATCTTAAGACGGATCAAAACCTAGGGTTTATCTGTGGGGGACATATTTATCTTTTGATAGACTTTTCTGTGTGAGACAAATTTGTTTATTATCAAGTCTGCGATTTTGGGTTGCAGCAACTCTTGATTGTGGGTGAGATCAGCTAAGGGAATCAAGTGTGCAATATCCTGCTGGGATCAGAGGCGTAGGAGTACAACTGTACCTTGGATCGGTGGGAGACTGATTGGGGTTCAACTATAGTCCAGTCCGAAGTTAGCTTGGAGTAGGCTAGTGTTTGTATCGGCTTAATACAGTGTGTATTCAATCTTGACTAGGTCCTGGGGTTTTTCTGCATTTGCGGTTTCCTCGTTAACAAAAATTCTGGTGTCTGTGTTATTTCTTTTCCGCATTATATTTTATATAATTAAAATAATACAGGTTGTGCGTTTGTGATCATCAATTGAAAATCCAACCTTTGGTTGTTGATTGATATTGATTGATCCTTGGACATTGGTCTTTGGTACCGTCCAAGTTATTCCTTGTATTTGATAAAGACTAGATATTGAATTTAGCTTGAGTAAAAATCAAATCAGGAGAGAGATATTAACTCCTTGAGATTCTTTTATCTAGATTGAGTCTGACTGTCTAGTTGATTCTCTAGAAAAGTATTTCGGAGTTAGTCCATACAGATTGCTAAGCGAAATATTGGGTGGTGTTGTTAGACCCCCGCTTTTTCAATTGGTATCAGAGCAGGCAAACACGTTTAAGACCTTACAAGTCCGTGTTTGTAGCGATCTGACTCTATGGACAGAGGTGCTATCTCTATTAACGTACCACCAGTCTTCGATGGCTCCAATTAGTTATGGTGGAAAATTGTTATGCGAGCTTTTCTTCAATCGCGTGATTTTCAATCATGGGTATATGTGGTTAATGGATATGATGGTCCCGTTGTGGCAGTCGGTGATGTAAACGTTCCCAAAACTATTGGTGAATATACCGTTGTTGAGATAACTGCTGCAAAGCAAAATTCCGACGGTTTGAATGCTATCATACATGCCATTACCCCAAATCTTGAGCATCATGTGACAAACTGCACTAGATCTAAAGATGCTTGGGATATCTTAGAAACCGTATTTGAAGGAAACTCCAGTGAAAAGGATAATAGGATTCAAAACCTTAATTCCGATTGGGAGAACCTTCGTATGACAGATGAAGAAACATTTGATGAGTTTAATCACAAATGTCTGAAATTGTTAATGCATCTTTTGCATTGGGTAAGACTATTCCTGAAAAGGACATTGTGATGAAAATTCTCAGATCACTGCTATCTAGATACAAGTCTAAGAAGCATGCCATCGTTGAGGGGAATAACCTCGATAATCTTTCCAGAAACACCTTGGTTGGAAATCTTAAGATCTTTGACCATGAGCATACATCCAAAGTCGGTAAGGATGTTGCCTTTAAAGCACAAAAGAACACTAAATTACTGGTCAAAGGTAAGAGTGTTCATGTCTCTGAGGATGATTTTTCGGATAAAGATATTGACAAATCAGTCTCCTTGATCACAAGACAGTTTAGGGATGTTCTGTTGAAGAGAAGTAAACGGTTTTCAAGAGACAAACCTAAGTCATCAGACAAACCTCACTGTCGCGTACTTCCTAAAAACAGGGATGCTGACGAGGCTGATGACGAGGACATGCCTCAGTGCTTTAAGTGTAAGGGTTTTTGTCATTTTGCTAACGAATTCCCAAATCGTAGAAAATACACTGGGAACAAAGGTCTAGCTGTAACACTTGATGAAATTTCTGAAACCTATGATTCCGATGAAGATAGGAAATCAAGTGTATGGCTTCTTTGTGAAAACATCGATTTTGATACTTGTAGCAATACATATATCAACCTCAATGGGTTCGGAGAAGAGGGAAACCCAATCAAGCTGGAAGATTCTTTGAATCCGATAACTCGAAACCCTGTCAATGATGTTTCAGGATCAACTGTATGTCTGTCTTCTTGCACATCTCAGATGCCTGAATACTATCCAAGTTTGACGTGTTTGTTTTGTTCGATGAAGGGACATGAACTATCAAAGTGTTACAAATACAAGTACCAAATAATGTACGCCAGCAAACTTCAACGAAGAGCAGATCGATTAGCAAGGAAGCTGAAACTTGCTCAGAAGACCGCCGAGATATGTAGGATCTTATCTTCGTCTAAGAAGTTGGTTTCCAATGATAGAATAAGACCATTTGAAAAGAAAATATGGTCAAATCGTTTTGATAGACAAAGATCAGAGGATTCCTCCCATGAGGAAAAAGATGGACAAATCGTTGTCCATCGCAACACAACTTGATTGTGTTGTTGGAAAAATCTTGTCTCATGTGCCTGTTCGAAAAGAGACAAGATTAAGTGTTGATCCAGGCTTTAGAAGAGTTTTTCCTTCTTTTCTTAGTTTTGTAATTTTTTGTCTATCAAATAAAAGAAAGGGTTATTATCGACAATTCTACTCTTTATAGGGTTTTAGAGTTGGGCGTATACGAACTTGTCAATAGGTTTCGAACCCTACATTTCTTTTTCCTCTTGACATCCTATATAAGACTGCTTGTTGAGTTAAGTGATTCAATCACACAAATCCAGTTGTTTATAACTGTTCTCAGAGCACTATTTCGTCAGATGGAAAGGATGTCAACATGATTGTTAAGTCTCCAATCAAGGAAAAAGAAAAATATCCTGTATCTAAGTCCCTGAAAAGAAAAAGAAGAAATACAAGAAAACCCAGGTATGTTCCTTCTAACTCTCAGAAGTTTTACGAAGTTCTTGATGAGTTAAAGGAAATAAGAAGGGAGATTTATGAAATAAAGACACTCGTGTCTAAATCTTTGGAAATTCAGAGGACCCTAATTCGACCTCTTCAGCCAAGACAATTCGTGGGTATTGACACTTATCTCCGTGAACCTTATGTCCCGATGGTTGTCGATAACAAGGAGTTTGGGAATGATAAAGAATTTCTCAAAGGAATTGTTGCCTAGTATATCTTCTTTTTGGTTTAGTTGGAAGAATAACTAGTGCTTTGAATAGCGATGATTGTGACAACACATAGCTATTTTTGTTTTCATCTTCTTATGTTATTTTTTAGGTTTATTGGTTTTTAAATTCTAAAAATATTTGGAGGATGATGTTATTGCAGTGTTAATCTTTATGATTTTGTGATATTGCAATTTGATTATGGAATATGTATTGTTTGCGTCCATGAACTTGAAGGTCCCATATGCTGTCAAAAGTAAAGTCGTTCATAAATTGATATTCGTATTGATGAAAGGACGAATGGAATTTTGACAATTACAAACGTTATGCCTATGCAGTCATGTATTTGATGGAAAATAGGATAAAATCTTTTGTTTGACAAGGATAAAGTCTATTATGTCGTTATGATGGAAAATATAATAGATCCATGTATGTTATCCACGGTATTGATCTTCATTGATCCATTTTGTATGTTTTACCGTGAAGGCTCCATTGTGTGTCTTATGTTGAGCACGATACAACTAAGTCGACTATTCTTATTGGCTTTGTTGGTTGTTCCATAAGATGCTATATGTTGAGCATTATGAACTAAATTAATCATCTTGGTTGGTTATTTAGTTATTTGCTCCGAAATTCTTCTTTTGTCGAGCAAATCTTTTGACAATTAAATTGATTACTTTGGTTGTTTGTATTCCAATTAGATTAATTATAAGTTCTCTTGTAATTAGTCTAGTTGAGATTTCATATATTCCACAAGTTCTTGTGTTGAGTATATGAACGGCTATACAAATCATGTTCTATTGGTTAATGTAGTCGTATATTCCGTAAGGTTTTTCCTTATGTTGAGTATTTGAACGATTAAGGAAGTCGTCTCCGTATGATTACCTTAGTCGTAGCTCCGTAAGTTTACTGATGTTGAGCACCTTCAGTTAAATTAATCACTTTTGTGGTTTGATTTAGTTGCGTATTCCAATTAAATTAATCATGGGCTTTCTTGTGATTAATTTGATTGAGTTTTGGATATAGAAAATCATTTCTATGGTTTTTGGTGTCCAATTTAAAAATCCTTCTTTTCTTTCGAAATTAAGGTCGCTTTTGTTGTTCTTTCGGGAATGACATCAAATGGGGGAGAGTTCTTTTGAACTTGTGCTTAATGGTAATATCTTGCGGGGTGTGTGGATGTGGAATTTTATAGGGGTTATCTTGTATCTTAAAACTCCTTGATGAATGCATTTAGCTTCGGCTTTATGATTGCATCTAAATTAAGTTGGTATGTGTTTTTCTTTTAGTCTATGAAATGTCTCTTGTAAAAATTTCATTATGATCCCGTTCTTGTACCTTTGCCAATTTTATTGACAAAAAGGGGGAGAAATATTGTAGTTCACACTACAAATACATATGGTTTTTGCATCACTGTGTAAGGGGGAGTGGTTTCCATGATCGAGATGGAGTATTGACTAAGGGGGAGTGATACATATCACCATAGTATTATTGTTAAAGTCGTGATCCAATTGGACTTTGATGTTACATAATAATACTACGACATTGTATAATAAGGATCGAGAATCTCAATTTCTCTCATTGTTATAGCTACGGATCTTCAACAACGGTGATGCTAAACTTACAACCTTTGGGATCATTGGAGTACTTGGAAGGACGAAGATTTCAGGGAACGTTGAAGATTAGATTATGGAATAGGAGCCACTAAAGTTTATCTTTTTTGTATTCCATATGTATTAATAGTTTTGTCATTGAAATTGACAAAGGGGGAGATTGTTAGAGCATAGCTCGGTCGACCTCGCATGCGTTGCTATCTCAAGCATGTTTGTCAATGTTAGTGATCAAAACTATGAGTCTTGATTTCTAGCCTACATAGCTAAGTCTCGGACTAGGATAGAAAAGTGTAGTTGAGCTCAAGGACTTCATGGCTATTCATCATACAACGACGAAGATCTACTCAAGTAACCGTGGAACTTCATCAACAAAAAGGTATGTGGAGACTTGAACTTATCTATCACTCAAAAGTCTATCTCTTCTATCTCCTACTTCTTATGAGACAAAAGTCGTATGCTATATAGACTAGATCATACACATTTGATGTTTCGAGCCGAGTATATCTCGCCTATCCATATCTCGAAATCATGTGTTGGTAAAGCGTTTCGCTTTGATCAAGTTTATCTTCACCTAGTGACGAAAGTCATGAAAAGTTTCAATTACTTTGAGAATTGCTCTGACGCGAAACAGTCTATGAATAACGGCTATATAACGTCCTCTGAGTTTGTCTCAATGATTGGAATGAGAGTTTAGATTACATAACCATGTATTCCGTAATACGAAGTTTTCGAACTTTGTTGATTGAGAGAAACCGGAGGAATTGACTTTGCCAAGGCCACGAACCCAGTCCGCGAACTCAGTCCGCGAACTGACGGAAGTTCTTGTACCGAGATTTTCTGCTGGGATTTTCCAAAAACTCGTTTGCGTGTAAGTCCGCGAACTGGCGAAAGTCTCTTTGCCGAGATTTTCTGCTGAGTTTGGAAAACTCCACCGGTTGTCTTAAGTCCGCGAACTTGTTTGTGAGCTTAAGTGGTTATGATCTAAAGATGTGATCTGAACATGAAACTTAAATTACCAAGTAATGATTTATGCAAACCGTGGCTATAAAGTTCATGAGCCGATTCAATCGAATCATCTTTGTTTCAATTGTGTCTTGTGTAGTTACATAAGATCTCATAGCAATTGAACAACTCTCTAACTAGTTCATTTGAGTCAATTGAACTAGTTATGGTGAAGAAGAACAAGGTTAATATGAAATGCTCATATGGTTAACCTTTTGGGTTACTATGTTGAACCAACATACGCGCACACGTTTGGGCATGGTTTTCAGAAACCCAGTAAACGTCTACCTAAGTGTGTGTGACAAGCTAAGTTTTCGATCTAACGGTTGAGAAATATTAGCTTGAATCTAAATCAGGTTTTCATCTAACGGTGAATATGGATTGCTTTGGAACTAAGGAAAAACCCTGATTTGAAGGCTATATAAAGGAGACATCTAGCATTGTGCAAAACTAATCCCCACACGTCTGTGTGATACTAATGCGCTCGCTAGAGTCGATTCTCCTTTAACCATTGGTTTTCTTCTCTAAAACCAGGTTAACGACTTAAAGACTTCATTAGGATTGTGAAGCCAGACCGATACTTCTTTTATCGTAGTTGTGTGATCTGATCTTGCATCTTCTATCGTACGAGTACAATTTTTGATTGGCTTGAGATCGTGAGATTTCTCCGATAGGCAAGATAAAGAAGTCACAAACATCTTCGTCTCACTGTTTGTGATTCCTCGACAAACCGCCTGTGTAGTCAGAAAGGATTGTAGAGAGGTGATTGATTAATCGAGGCTGTTCTTCGGGAATATAAGACCGGATTATCAATTGGTTCATGTTCACCTTGATTTCATATCTTAAGACGGAATAAAACCTAGGGTTTATCTGTGGGGGATAGATTTATCCTTTGATAGACTTTTCTGTGTGAGACAGATTTGTTTATTATCAAGTCTGCGATTTTGGGTTGCAGCAACTCTTGGTTGTGGGTGAGATCAGCTAAGGGAATCAAGTGTGCAGTATCCTGCTGGGATCAGAGGCGTAGGAGTACAACTGTACCTTGGATCGGTGGGAGACTGATTGGGGTTCAACTATAGTCCAGTCCGAAGTTAGCTTGGAGTAGGCTAGTGTCTGTAGCGGCTTAATATTGTGTGTATTCAATCTGGACTAGGTCCCGGGGTTTTTCTGCATTTTCGGTTTCCTCGTTAACAAAACTTCTGGTGTGTGTTATTTCTTTTCCGCATTATATTTTATATAATTGAAATAATACAGGTTGTGCGTTTGTGATCATCAATTGGAAATCCAACCTTTGGTTGTTGATTGATCCTTGGACATTGGTCTTTGGTACCGTCCAAGTTATTCCTTGTATTTGATAAAGACTCGCTATTGATTTTAGCTTGAGTAAAAATCAAATCAAGAGAGATATATTAACTCCTTGAGATTCTTTTATCTAGATTGAGTCTGACTGTCTAGTTGATTCTCTAGCAAAGTATTTCGGAGTTAGTCCATACAGATTGCTAAGCGAAATATTGGGTGGTGTTGTTAGACCCCCGCTTTTTCACTCAAAATAATTCTTCAACAATGAGTATTATCCAAATAATTCTCCTAATAATTCATCCACACTATGAAATTATCTAGAATAATTCAAACCCGAGAACTGGTTCATGCAAAGCACATTGAAGCTAGAAAAAATTAATTATAAACCTTACATTGAATCATGAGACATTCTAAATAAAACAACAGAAATTCAAAAACCGGAGATTGGAGATTGAAGAATACCTGTTTAAGAGATGAATAACGATCTCGAATTCAAATAATATGTAAATGAACCAATCAATCCAGTAGAATCAAGCTTCCAAAATCTCGATCTCTGCAACAGAAAATACAAGTAAAACTGAAATCAACCGATTGAAGATTCAGAAACTACAAATCGAACATGCAAATATCAAATAAATTTCTACTCATCTTCGAATCACGAATCACCGTTACCAATTTGTTGCAGAAAAACAGATCGAGAAATTTCTGTTGAATCTGTTGTTGATGGAGAAACTGTTTTCAGATCTGAGATTAAAAGATACGAACGATCAAATTGATGAAAAGAGATTCAGTAGAAGAAAAAGAAGCTTTTCTGGAGATTAAAACCCTAGATTTCAGAGAAGATTTTCGAATTTTTTTCCTGTTTTCAGATGAAGAACGGATTCACTTTCTCTTTTTCTCTCTCTTTCGGTTTTTCTTTCCGTTGATAACTGAATTTTGGTTTTAGAATAATAAATATATATGAAGGATATATTTGTAATCTTGCTGAATCCTTAATGGACCCTTGATGGACTTTGGATGGAGAGGGGTATATTTGTTGCTTCATAAGGGTAATTTTGAAACCCGTTAAAAGGAGGGTCATTTATATGATTCCCACAATTTGAAATCCGCGGTGAAGTGGATTGGATGCAGATGAGGTGAAAACCGGTCCATACCGGCCCATGCTCACCCTGGAAAGGAACCATTACACCCCCCACCCACCACTCAGGCCCGGTTTATTTAAAGATATTGAAAAAACCCTTGAAAATCCCTTTCACCCGCAGAGCTTCATTTGTGCGCTCGAGAAACCTTAATCATGAAGAGAGCGAAAGGAATTATAGCTTCACTCAGACAAATCAACTCAGTTCTACTGAGTCACTCTTCCACAGTTCGGTCTCCTCATTTCCAGGTGACTCAGTTTTCTCACTTCTCTCAAAATGTCTCTTCATCTCTATTTAGAAAACCTAATTTTAGTAGTATAAATTATGTTGATCACAAAATAAAATATTTTTCATCAAAACCGAATTTGACAGTAGATTTAGTTATGAACAATGATTGGTCTGATGAACTTGAACACGAATTAAGAAAGTCAAAACCTACTAATAAAAGCGTTCTGTATGTGTTAAGAAAACTTAGTAAAAACCATCCTATAAAAGCATATAATTTCTTCAAATGGGCGTATGATAATAACGATAGTATTACACCTAATTCTTCTGTTTATACTTTGATGTTAAGAGTTTTAGGTCAGAAAGAATTTATTAAGGAATTTTTGGTTGTAATTAAAAAAATGACTGATGAAGGTTGTGAGTTAGAAGAAGCGGCATATGTGAAAATATTGGGGAATCTTAGGAAAGAGAAATTGAGTGGTGTTGCTGATGCTCTTGTTGATTTTTTTGAGGAAAGGGTTAAACAGAGTGCGGTTGATGCTATTGTGAAATCTGCTATAGGTGTTATTCGGGAGTTGGATTGGAGTGATGAGGTTATAGGAAAATTGGAGGATATGAATCTTTTGTTAAATGAAGATACGGTGTTGCACATTTTACGAGGACTTCGTGGGTGTCCTTTGAAGGGTTTACAGTTCTTTTATTGGGTTGCAGACAAGAGGGGATTTAGGCATAATGCTGTGACTTACAATGCGGTTCTTAAGGTTCTTGGGCATGAGGATTCAATTGAGAAGTTCTGGGATGTGATGAAGGAAATGAAGAATGTTGGTCATGCTATTGAATTTGATACATATGTTAAGCTTGCTAGGCAGTTTCATAAGGCTAAGTTGATGAAAGATGCTGTGGAGCTGTATGAGTTGATGATGGATGGACCTCATAAACCTTCGGTTCAAGATTTTCGTACGTTGTTACGCCAAATTTCATTGCACCCCGACCCTGAAATTAGCTTGGTCTTTAGAGTTGTGAAGAAGCACGAGTCAATAGGTCATTCTCTTTCTAAGGCTGACTACGACGGGATTCACAGGTGTTTGATGAGTGCGGGGAAATTTGATGAAGCAGAGGATATTATGGAAACCATGAAAAATGCAGGTTATGAGCCGGATAACATCACTTACAGTCAGGTTGTTTACGGACTTTCTAAAGCAGGGAGACTAGAGGAAGCTCGTCAGATGTTGGATGAAATGGAAAGCAAAGGATGCACTCCTGATCTTAAAACATGGACCATTTTAATTCAAGGACTTTGTGTGGCGGGTGACGTTTATAAAGCTTTAACATGTTACACTGACATGGTACGGAAGAACTGTCAATTTGATGCTGATCTGTTGGCAGTCTTGGTAACCGGTTTGTGTAAGATTAAGGAGGTAAGTACTGCATATACCTTGGCTGTTGAGATGATTGAGCAAGGTCATCTAAGGCCGTGGCAAGCTACATATAAGTTTTTGATACAGGATCTTCTAGCAGAAAGAAAATTTGAAGAATCGATTAAGCTTTTGTATTCAATGACGGAGCATAACTACCCACCATTCCAAGATCCATTTCTTCAGTATGTATCAAAGTTCGGGTCCGTTGATGACGCCAGGGAATATCTAAAAGCATTGACTGTAAAGGAATATCCATCTAATTCCGCTTACGTCAACCTTTTTCAGGCATTCTTTAATGAAGGTAGGATTTTTGAAGCACGAGATTTGCTTTACATATGCCCGCAGCATATTCGCAACCATAAAGACATTGTGAATAAGTGGGATAAGCCAAAGCCAGTTATTGTGAGTGCCTGAAACTTTTTTGTATTGCAATTATAATATCACTAGTTGTAACAACATTCTGTCAATCAAGATTCCAACCTGGATATCTCTGAGTTTGGATCAACTTTCCAACTGAAATAAGTTCATGGTTTGTTATCGCTTTTTAAGGTTTTACATGTTATTATGAGACCCTTAATTGCTTCCTGATGAAGTTGCCAACTATCGGTTTCATGCTCATCGATATGATAGACTTACATGCTTGATCGTTACACGACCAAAACTGGCATCACAATGATTTTGAGCTGAAAATTGGAACCTAACTTCGTAATTTCCTCCCTAATTCCCCATATATGTTCACATCAGTTTCTTTTTCAAGGGAAACAATTCAAAGGGTCTCTCTAATTTCCTCCATGTATTAAAGATTAAGATTAACTTGTAACTCATGAAGTTGTCATGTATGAAGTCGGCCGTAAGATGGTAATATCCTCTTATTATACTGATTGAAGCCACAAGTCCCATATTGGCGTCATAATTGTTGTTTTTATGTAACAAAATTTATACTCGTTCTGTCCCCAATATAAAGTCCGAGATTTAGATTTCGTTGGGATTGAAAAGGCAGAACTCCATTCTTAAGATGGGTGTTTAGCCTTACTTATTATACATGGATATCTTCACAATTAACAGGGAGATAGTCAAATGAGAATTCTATAGATTTTTATAGACTTATAATTGAGCGATTCCTGAAGATTCCCTGGAAATCTAGAAATTTATAAGGAGGTAGTCAATTTGAGATTTATATAGACTTTCATAGTTTTTTTATTTGAGTGACTCCCGGAGATTCTCTAAAAACATAGAGACTTCTTGTGATTCTCCGAGAGTATATTAGAGAGTCTTTGTGACTTGTAGAGATAAAAGATTGATATTCGTAAAGAGTGTATGTGATTTGTAGAGACAAAAAAATGTACAATATCTAATCAAAAGTTCAAAACATCTACTGGTTACTTTATTATGCACATTATAATCTAAACAAAAGTACCATGAATACCTGGTAAAATACGTGTTTATTGTCAAAATAAATCTCGTTGTTGTCTTATGCCTATGTTTTCATTTTTTTTATTTCACTCATCCCACACTCATTTTATTTTCTAGGCAATCTCGCCACTGGTTTACTCTACAAATGGCTCGTTACTTGGTCATCAGCTCAAACAAAACAACAACAACAACAACAAAAAAAAAAAAAAAAAAATCACCAGAAGATATTCCCCAAGTTTCCAAGTCTCCAGAAATATCACCTATTGAGGGGAGATTTCTACCATGCATATTTTCCTAAAAAAGTCTCTCCAAATCTCTGAAAACAATAAATCAGTGACTTTCAATTCTCATTCGAATAACAGGGATATTGGAGGGACTCTTATGAAATCCTAATCCAATAACATGGAGTTTCGGAGAATTTAAATGACTTAAAAAAATCTCTAACCAATGACAAGAAACATTAGGAGACTCATCAAAAGTCTCAATGGACTAACAGTGGATTTGAGAACTCCCTGAAAGTCATTTGAAATCTCATTTGAGTAACCCATGTTATAGTGATTTTATGAGAGTATTCTGAGAGTTGTTGTGACTTAAAGATACAAATTTATTGGATTTTTAAAGAGTTTTTATAATTTGTAGAGACAACTAAATGCATAATATCCGACCAAAAGTTCAAAATATTTACCAATATAATGCAAGTTACAATGTTAACAAAAGTACAATGAATAAATCGTAAAATACGTGTGAATTGTCAAAAAAAGATTAGTATATTTATCACACCATCTGTATTTTCTTTGGATAAATTTATGATGGGGGTGTTTTTTAATGAGGTGGGACAAATGATATGTTCACACGTGTTTTGCATAATAATTGATTCTAAATCAATTATTATGCGGGTTCACACGTGTTTTGCATAAAAATGATATGTTCACACGTGTTTTGCATAATAATTGATTCTAACGAATTTTGTTTCCAAAAATATGAAAGAAGTGTATTTTTGGAGAAAAACTTTGTATATTAATGTGGGAATTAAATAAATGGCTCTGCTTTTGATGGACCTTCATAAATATCCCTACCAACCTTATTTATACCCCTCACCTTTTAAAAGGAAATATTTGTTTTGCTAATTCCTTATTTAACCTTTTGTAATATAAACTCTACTTCATTCGTCTTCTCAATAAATCGAAACTCGATCACCACTATCTTCATCGTCGCTTACCAGCACCACCACCATCGCTTCAACAATCGTTTTAGATCGGTTTTCACTTGATTAACTACAAAACTTAAAAGTGATGAAACAACGAGAAACTAGATTCTAAAACCTAATATAGAGTATCAGAAACATCATTCATTTGGATTATTTCAACTTGATTTGGCTTGAAAAAAACCTAAAAGATAATAGTTAGTAACAGAAGACTTGTTCGCATCGATTGGGAAGAGACGACGAATATCGTCATAAATTATTGGATCCCAAGATTTAATATCTAAATTGATTATCTTCTTTCTCTTGTTTAAGTTTCTGATGGTGGTAGTGGTATTTGTAGGATTTGGCATAGAGAGAGAGTAGAAAGAAATTAACAAACAACTCACAGAGACTACATTGGTGTAAACTTTCTTAGCAATATTCATTAATGTAAATGATGCCTTTATATAGGCTCAATATACAAGATTTATTCTACTGACACTCCACTAAACACTGCACGATGGCACAACTGACTTCTAGTTAATAGGCATTACAACCATGATTGGTACTCTCTTAAAGCCTAGGACTAATAGTTACTACTAAAACATAGTCGGTAAACAATAATATGTGCGAGTATTACTCACACATTGTTAACGCTCCACTAAGTCCTAAGACTTTGTCTTACTAGGTAGTTTGAGTTTAGTTCAAACTCCAACATCCTCACTTAAACTCAAACTACTCAAATTAGAAAAAAATAAATTCTCCACCACATAACTAGCGCAGCTGCAACACTTCCCGAATCTAGTTCAATATTCTTGCTGTTGATCATGACTTCAACTATTAGTATGACATTAACTTAATTGTTGGTATCAACTTCGGTTTCTTTCACACCTCAAATCAACAAGTACCTGGTTGAACTTGCTTCACTGTTACTTCTGGTTGTATCCTTGGATTCTAACTCTCTACCCGAGAGACATACTGATACTGCTGATCAAACTTTATGCGCCACACAACCGAACCTAATTCATAGATCCTGAACAATTTCCTGAACAAACTTCAACACCCCATCATTACCAACGACTAAAAAAACATTTGCAAGCCATACTTGAACATAACTGGATCTTCACTATCGCATCTGACCATTACAGGTGTGCATTATCGCATCTGACAAGTGACAATTACTTGGTCTGCAGTATCACATCTGACCATTAGAGGTCTGTATTACCGCATCTGACCACTGCTTGGTCTCCGACAAATTCATCTATCATGAACAAGAAAAAGAATAAAATATATTATTACCCATACGAGAAACCAACAATACCAAAAATGCTCCACTTTATGGTGTACACAAATTCTTGCACACCCACCTTAGCGACTTCACTTGACCACTACTATTAGATCAATGCTATCACCATTCTGATCACCACTTGATCTTCACAGCTGACTGTTTTACTGATGAAGTTAAGACCCCATATCTAACTCTTGTTGGAATTTGAATATCACCGCCACATTACTTCAGAACTTTATGTAAAACCATCAAGGAACTAAACTATACATTAACTGCCATGTATAAAACCATGCTACACAAAAACATTGCGCCACCAGATACCCCTATAGTTTCGGCTTGGGAACATCAGCGCCTTGTGAAGGAGACCTAGCAAATAATGTGAAACATCACTGTACCAATGGTACTGTACCACACCCAGTCATCACCATTCTGGACTGAAAGAACCTTAGCCAACAACACAAATCACCAATTTAAAGGTAACATATTTGTCATGCTTTAGCCCATATAAGTACCAACTCCACTTACTGACTCATTAAGAATGATAAGAAAAATCTCTAACTGGAACAGTAACTCCACAAATATATGAATGAATGGAACTTATCTTCTGGCTATAATCGGGTTGCTCGACCGCTGCACTTTCGGTTACCTTCGTGTTGTCTCAAACTCAACTTTTGTGTCTGTCTTCTAATGGCCCATGAACCGGAAATTGAGTATTACACACTCAAACATACATTTCTTTCACCCATGATATTCGAAAAACATAAAAAAATGCAACCTCAATTCCGCAAACACAGAAGCAAATACTAATCCCAAAGACATAAGGAACTTCTTAATCTCCCGAAGACATAAGGAACTTCTTAATCTTAATTGTATCACTGCGAGTAGGGAATCTACTTTCACCTTCTATGTACCTACAAACCAGGTCGAAACGTTACAACTGAAAACACAATTGTATAACGACAAACGAGATTATACACATACCAAACATTATAGGTTGCCTACTAAACAGTACTGTGATATGAGGAAATGTTATAAAAACACAACACAAAACACTACTGAATATTAAGGTGACATAATCCTCCAAGTCACTTGCCTCTTATATACTTCTGGACCATCTTAATAAAGGTATCCACGAACTTAGGGTGTCTTGCCATAACCAATTCATTAAGTGTAAACATAAGATTTAGAAGGAAAAAGCAGATGACAAGTTTTCTTACCCAGCCTGCGCAACTTCAGGGAATTTGGTGCATCTAGAAGTATAAATATCCACAAAAAGACAATGGCCATTCTTCTGCTGATGCCATAGCTGCTGTAAAACTATCAATCTTCCTTGAAAAAACAAATGCTCCACCCAACGTACTGTCTCAAGGTCCAACTCTATTGAGTAATAAGAACAAACACCTTATGGGTACTTTTTTATAACGTATTCTTCATGCTAGAAGTATTGTTCACATCACCCTAGTCATAATAACTTCTCAAGAAAACAAGCATTTGTAGAGTCATGAAAATAGTCGACAACACCATCAACTCCATTGAAACTTCAAATCACCTTGCAGACAATATTGAGAGAAAATGCTTCTACAACACCAGCGGAAACGTATCTAAGAACCGAATCTTTAGCTTCTTCTTCCTCACACACAGGAATCACAGATTCAAGAAGCTTCGCAAAAACCTTAGCAACATAAACAAAACAAAAAAAAAAAAAAAAGTCTCTCTCTAGTTATTTTTTCTATCCTCTCTTTGTACTCTAACAACTCTCTCTCTACCCTAGCTCTAATACCAAATGTAGGATTTCGCATAGAGAGAGTAGAGAGGAATGAACAAATAACTCACAGAGACTACATTGTTGTAAACTTTCTTAGCAATATTCATTAATATAAACGATGCCTTTATATAGGCTGCAATATACAAGATTTATTCTACTGACACTCCACTAAACATTGCAAGATGGCACAACTGACTCCTAGTTAATAGGCATTCCAACCATGACTGGTACTCTCCTGAAGACTAGGACTAATAGTTATCTACTAAAACATACTCGGTGAACAGTAATATGTGCGAGTATTACTCACACATTGTTAACGCTCCATTAAGTCCTAAGACTTTGTCTTACTGGGTAGTTTAAGTTCAGTTCAAACTCCAACAATATTGTAACTAGTGATGATGTAGATCAAAAAATGTTAGAACGATGATGGAATTGTGGTGGTTATGGTTCGAATGATGAAATTGGCGATAAAGATAGTGGTGGTTCTGATTGTTTGTTGTGGTGGTGGAGAATGAGTGTGATTGTGGTGGTGGTGGTGATATCTTCCGGCTGTGATTACAACTTTGTTGCTCCATTAGAGAGCGTTGGGAAACTCAGCTTCAGGTAATCCAATTTCTCTTACAATTTTTTTTTTTTTATTTGTTTAGGTTATTTTAGTGTTTTTAATTGGAAAAGGATATTAACCACAGCTGCTGCTATTGCGAAAAATGAGATGAGTGCTTTGGATGAAATTTGGATTAGGTGTGTTAAGGAGACCACTTGGATTGAGTCTTTAAGTACTGTATGTTACCTCCCTCAGGGTGTGAATTCATCTAGCTTAAGTTATGATACTGAAAATTGGAGAACAACGTATACAACGGGGTTTGTTTGTTAACATTTTCGTTTTGCATTATGAACATGAGCTGCTTCGTTAACATCTACATTTATAATCAGTATTGGTTTGTTTGTTTTGTTTATCAATTATGGTTTCTTGCATATTTTTTATCTAGCCCCTATGGACTTAGTGGTGTTGTGCAAATATTTAGCCGAGGCTTTAATTTCATATGGAGCAGAGATGTCAGGTGTGTTACCTAGTCCCTACGGACTGAAATTGCTGATGGTGTGATATTGAAAATTTGCAGATAAATATTGATGATGAGAGAACACATAGAGATCGGGAAAGGATGAAGGCATTAATGGCTGTGGCACTTATTCATTTCCGAATACGTTATCGAAGTTTAAAAGCAATTTAATGTCTGGTTTAACTCGAGCAAGTTTTGAGTATTCCACGGGTGAGGTGCAAAATATTTTGAAGTTGGACCAGTATGTAATCATTTCATTTCTTATGTTATATTGTAACTTTCTTGCAGCATCCTTATTAATTGTTTAAGTACTTTTTTAGTTACTGATAAATATATGATTGTGTCTTGGTGTTGTTGTTCCACCGTTGGTTTACACACTAATGGGAAGTTGGAGAGATAGCGATTGGGTCTGTATTATTTGTTTCTCTCTTATTATCGTCCATAGTGCAGAAAATAGTTGATCCAGTGGAGGATCCAACTGGTTACAAGAAATTTGTCTTCACTGTAACTCTTTTTGTTGGTACAGTTCAAGCTGCTTTGGATATTAAGGTGAATTTAGTTTCTTTTTGCTATAGTTATCGAAATTTGAACATATAAGTTTAACTTTAGTTAATAATCACCAAATCATGTGTTTTTCCGTGTACAGGTTGGGTTTTTTTTGATAATTTTCTTTCCCATTCAGATTTTTGTTTTTAACATGCACTCCAACAAATTCTCAGATGGGAAACCAACTATTCAACTTCACATCGTGGTTCACTTGATTACTTTGCATTTCATAAAGAAATCTCCGGACGCAGGTACACGTTCAAATGTTTGCAAGTTAGACCTTATTCATATTGATTTTGTATATTAACCATTTTTAGGTGGCTAAACTCATGTAGCTTGGCCTGAATTATGTATGCATCATAACATATTATTAGTATATTGTGTGGCTTGTATAAATGTTGACCTCCTCCCTCTATAGTCTGAATTGGTGTTATCTAGTAGTTCCATAGCTTTTATAATGTCGGATGTTGATCAAATTTTTAAGTTGGCTTGCCTTTCCCCTTGTTCTTTATGCAAATTTTTCTTTGACTTCATCCACTCATGTTGGATGTGGTTTTATTTTCCTTCATATAGTCAACTATTCAGTTCTTCTTGCACTACTGTGATTAGAAGTGAGGTCTTTGTATGCATGAACTTATAGATCCAACACTTAGATGGTTTAAGAAATGATCGAGAATAGTGTTCAACATCAACATAGTTTTGTTACATGTGGGACTCCTAGAAAATTTTATTTTAATCTAAAACTTTCATTATGCTTGATTATTCTAAAAGTTTGTGCAATAGTAATTTTGTTTTGCCTTTCAATGGTACTTGTTAGTAATTCTGTTTTGCCTTTAAGATTGTCGTTTGTTGTTTCTTTACTATCGTTTCACATTATTTTCGGTTGCACTTGAATTATATAGAACATTGACTTACATAGGTCAGCGATTTTTGCTTGTTTTCCATAGTGGGAAATGTCAGTCTCCTTAGCTATGTAGCTAGGCCAAGATATCAGAATGCTTATAGCCTTGTGAGATATTGAGTTTGGCGATACACCTGACCGCTACATAGAAGTTAATATATTTGAATGGTGGTGTTTAGCACGGAATAACGAACTGACATGTACTGGACTTGGTTTTGTAAAAGCCTAACATATAAGCCCACTTCAAAAACAAACGGTTTAAGAAATATGAAATGTCAATTTATCTTCTCAGGTGGGTACTCATATTCGTTGTGCTTGTATTTGATTGTATTTTATACTATACTTAAGTAAATTCTTTCTTTTCTTGGGAAACTTGGTTTGTCGAATTGCAGAAACATTCGAGTAGTTACATTAGACGAACCTGTGATGTAATGGTATCATTACTGACTCTAGTCAGAAGATACGTGTTCATTTCACGCCGAGTTCATTAATTTTAGTGCATCAATTTTTTGGGATCAACTTTAGTTGTTGATACCATATTTTGGTATCAATTTTGGTTGTTGATACCATAAACAATCTGGACATTTTCTGAATATTTTATTTTGGGATCAACTTCGGTTGTTAACAACATGTTATGTATTTATTTTATTTTCTGTTTTTTATTTTCGGGATCAACTTTGGTTGTTGACTCCATAATTTTGGGATCAACTTCGGTTGTTGACACCATATTATGAGATCAACTTCGGTTGTTAACACCATATTACCATTATTATTTTATGATTATTGTTTGTGGGATCAACTTCGATTGTTGACACCATATTATTATTATTTATTATTTTCTTTTAATTTTAATTTTCTGATTTTTGTTTTTGGGATCAATTTCGGTTGTTGACACCATATTTTAGGATCAACTTCAGTTATTGAAACCATATATTTTTTTTCTTATTTTCTGATTTTTTTTTGGGGATCAACTTTGGTTTTTGACACAACTGGCGGCGCCGGATTGGTGGCGGCGGCAGCGGTAGAGGCTGTTACAGCATAGCTCGGTCGAACCCACCAAGCGTTGGTATGTCAAGTTTGGTTTTCATATTTTAGTGAACCAAAACTCATTTAAAGAGTCGATTGATTATGTACTCATTTAGTGAACCAAAACTCATTTAAGGATATGAGACATTACAAGTATTACGTGAAGACTTGAACTTCAAGTCTTAGAATGTGAAGAAGTACGAAGCTACAACGACGACATCATCCTTCCACTTGAGGTTAGTAATATTTGACTTGAACTGTTTCATTCCCTAACGTATCTTTCAAGTCGTGCATATTGAAAACATAACTTCCAAGCTATGAATGATTATACTCTAGTTAGACGTAGTATTAGGGAATACAATACGAAGTATAACGCTTATCTTTTTTGAACTTTGTATATAAGACATCGACATAATCGTTTGAATGCTATTATGATTATGTATGTATGAGGTGAAGATTTCATCCTAGGAAACAATGTTTTACATTCGTTTAAAGGAAGTAAATTCATGAACTTGTTTTGTGAATCAAAAGGGAAATCGCTAGGCTTATTGGTATTGTTATTCATTGCGTATGTTTTGAACTACCAATATGTGTGATTAGTATAACCGCTCATGACTTGCTTATGTTCTTGGTAAAACTATTTACAAGGCCTGACTTTTGTATTGGTATGACTTTTATTAGTGAAACCGATCTTAAGTAATTACCTGAGATGGTATGATCGATTTAGTGTTATTGGTATGACCAACTCTAGGCAAAGGGGAACCGATCCTAGTAAGAAGTGCAACCAATCACAAGAGGGGAATCGATCCTTGTAAGAGGTGCAACAAGTTTCTAGATATTGGGAACTGATCCTATGAACATGTGCATCACGTTTTTAGATATTGGGAACCGATCCTATGGACATGTGCAACAAATACAAGTTACATACCATATATATGTGGGAACCGATCCTAGTACCTAGTCAACCAAGTTTTGGTAACTAGTGTGACTAATTCTAGTACCCACATGGAGGTAGAACCGAAACTTGTTTTGGTAGAACCGTGAAACCCATGTTTGGTGATTTGATAGGATATATAATCAATCATATAGTTCTTGGAAGTTAGATGAACCAATTCTAAACTTGTTTGGAAGTGTGGCAAATCAATTCCAAGATTGTAAGTATGAAAAGGGACTTACAAAGTAAAGATGTCGACATACTTTGAACATGTCCAGAAATGCTTATCTTTTATTGTTCAAAGATATTACTTAATAGCTAAAGGAGAATCCCGGATCGAAAATAAATTGAGAATCTTTTAATAAGGTTTTTAATTTTATATTTGTAAAATAAAAATTAATAATGTGCATTTACTAATTGGAGATGTTCTTAGAGATTTCGGTAAATATTTGGACAAAGTATTTCCAGGAATTATGGAAACCGAATTTGGAATATATTGCATATCTTGAGAATATTTTCGGTTTGGAAATTCCTTGGTGTCCAAACTTCCTTGGTCTATAAATATCAAAGTTTGCATTTCGAGCAAACTAATCCTCAGATCCAGCAAAACTACCTAGTTATGTTGTTACTGGTGGAGCCCCCTATTCGGAGATGAAAGTAACCTAATTAGACGAAATATCTTACGGGCGCTCGGTTTAAAGACTTCTTTGGTATTGAGAAGCTATATTAGTACCGTTGGTGGGAAACTAGATAATTACGGTTTATCTTTTGTTTTCGATTGATTTGATTGACTAACGGTTGTTGAACTTTGATTGCACCTAGTTTGTTTATGCTTGAGAATCTTCTCTTCTGATATAAGATTCACTCAAACTAGATCCAAGTTTCGACGAGGATCTTTAGACTGTTTGTAGATCTAAAGACGTCTTGTGATAATCCATTGTTAACAGAATCCGTTTTGTGTGTGATTGATCACAAGAGATTCAAGTTGATTGTGTGCAGGTGTTTATTGAAGATCTAAGAAGATTTGAAGACGAAGAAGATTTCTGATTTGGGTTCATAATCTTTGGTGTGCATAATACTAGTTTCGGGTAAAGAGGATCCAACTATAATCGGTTTATCCTCATGGTAGATTGCATTGATTAGTTGAGTAGATCGGCATCAATACAATTCTTTGTGATTCAAAGTATTGATTGCAAAATTTTGACAATTACTTTGGTAGTTGTTATTGGATAGATCTAAAGACCTGACAAAGGAGTTTATTGGGATAAACGAAAGAGCCTTTGTCGACCTCATATCACTTGATTGAAAAGAGTTGTTACCGAACAGATTTGTTGTTCCTTTACTGTTTGGAATACGAACCAAAGGAATTGTTCCAAGTACGTGACTTACTACAAGTCGAAGGCGTGGGAATACAGACCGAACTAGGTGAACTATAGGTTTAGTTGCTTGGTCTCAACTATACGAAGTTGGTTTGATTTTGTATAGCGGCTTAATCCTGAGAGTATTCAATTATGGACAAGGTCCCGGGGTTTTTCTGTATTTGCGGTTTCCTCGTCTTGCTGTGTCTTCTACTTTTTTATTTCCGCAATTATAATTGTTTTATTATAATTAGAAGTAAAATACACAAACGTTAATTCATATTTACTTGATAGTAATCCTATTGTGTTTGGTTAAGTCCGAACCATTTATCAAGTAAACATACTTCGTTGTTGTATTGTCTCGATCTTGTATCCGTAGTCAATCACACAAGTTATCTTGTTGTCGTATTGTCTCGATCTCGTATCCATAGACGATCACACGAAGTGTGAACCGATTAGTTGTACTGTCTCGACTCGGTCTATAGACAATCACTTTCGGAGAAAAGACTTATAGGTGGAAAAGTTTTAGATTGAGGTATATTTGGGTACCATCGTCTTTTCAATTGGTATCAGAGCAGGAAAACACGAAAAAATCTAACAATCTGCCGAGATGGACTAAAAGTTCTAGTTCCGACCAGAGCTATCGAATCGGGATAATCATTGCGCGAGATTTTGATGACTAAATAACCTGGGGGACGCCTCGGGTTGTTAGTGTGATGTAAAATAACACGGGTCATTTTGTACTCGGGTCATTAAACGGAATGGTCCGAGGTGATCTAAGAGCCCTGGACGGAGCCAGGAGTTATGCGACTAATGGTCATTCGTACTCGGCGCGATGTCAGTGCGCAAGTGCCGAGGTGACTTACACTCGAATGGTCATTTCAAACCCAAGGCGATGGCATTGTGCAAGTGCCAGGGCGACTTACACTCGACGGGATATTCGAACTCGGGGCGGTGGCAATGTGCAAGTGCCGAGGTAGTCTAAGGGCTCTGGTGGTTGGAAACCAGTAATCGATTATCAAGGCATGAGTACTTGGTAGTCGAGCATACAACATTTCTCTCATCGCAAATGGCCGAAATCACTTGCCCAGGATAGTTGATTGATAACTAACCCGGGGTTATCGGGACATAGAACTTAGGAATGACTAAGTACCCTTCCACTGACTCAAAATTACAGTGATGAGATACCTCAATCGGGACATGGCATTGGGCCCGATGACCCTCCATGTTGAGTGTGTTCGACAGATATGGAATATTAACATGCCTACTTTGAAATGATTAGTATTGCAGGAAAACATGTATGCTAAGACTACGAACGGTCATGCATGAAAGGTAAAACGAGTATGTTGAGGTTACAATCCCTATGACGTGGGAGTACCATCTGTGACGCGGTTTCGGCGTTTGGTGATGTCCATATGAATGATTACAGCTGCGGGGGCGTCGCAACTTTTGTAGTGGACTTAACTTGTCAAGAGAAAGTGGTACTTGAAGGATTCATTTGGAAACAACACCAATGAGATCACCCACAGGGGCACGCGATGTATGTCGGTATCAGGGACAACACAATGGCGACGACGGACCTACCGGGTCATCAACTTGTGAAACTTGGATAACATGCATATGTCGGAGCTTGCAACAATGAACCGTCCCGTATCGACATCGCTAGCAGCAAAGAAGGTCACGAGAAATCACATAATCCAATTGTGAGCCGAGTAATGTATGAGTACAACATACAACTAGTTCTTTCGTAGCATGTCAAAGTGTAGCAGAGCAACGCACCCGAATGCTTGAAATTACCAGATGGACTTCATCGTCAACAACGAGCTAAGGCAGGGGCATGATTGTTGTCTCGAGACTACACAAACGAATAGGGGAAAGTATGCGTACTAGGATGAAGAAGATTGTATTCCTTTGCGCAGTCCCTTCAACAACAATCAGATAATTACAAGATTGATGCAAGAAAAATGCTTTGGAGGAGCGACATGACAACACCTTCATCATTTGAAGCAAACTAAAGACGCCAAGACAATCAGCCGGTTTCGAAAAACAGCTAAGTATCATCTATTTTCAGAAATTGTTATACTGCGTAGTTCATTGGTTGTCCGCATAATTAGAACGACTAGGATAAACCTAGACACTCTACAACCATGTTGATATGCCACGTTGATAACTTGAATAACTTGCATACATCTTTTCCTTTGAATGAAAAATGCCTTGCTGATTTATACTACGAGCATGCTTACCGAATAACATTTGCAAAAACCGGAACGATTACATCCTTATAGCCACATAGTTACAAGTTGGACCATAAAAATGTTGCCCCCAGAAGTTAAGAGACCCATCATGTTTCAGAATTTAAGGGAATAACATAAACCCCATGCAAAATAGCTTTTCCCGAAATCGCGCTAGGCATTGAATGTGTTCCCTTGATTTATCTTTGTGAAAGCATGCTATTTTATTGAATTCGGATAACACTCAGATTAAGTGACAGACCTAAGACTGTATTTTAACATCCTTACATCGGCATCATGTAATCTCTGAAATGCTTAAGCTTGCAAGACATGGTATTTTGTGAGAATTTCTGGAATTACCACTCCTCTCCATGAGAAGCAGGTACCCATGTTCGTCTAGAGAGCTTCAACTGGGATTCATCAAGAAATGAGGCCAACTGAATCAGGCAAAGTTTAAGCATTGACCACCAAGGCGTGATCGCAACAACTTCGAGAACGATTCATGACCAGACTACCTCGGTACCAATCAATTCAGGAGTGCTATAGGAAAAAGACTAGCAAGTCATTTGGAAGGAAGCTTCGATGATTACCAAGGGAGACAGATAGTTCGGGGCAAAAGCCGTGATCCACAGTTATTAGCAGAGACCAGCCAGGACGATCCCATGGAATCAGAGTGAAAAAGAATACTGTCGAACAATGACAAAAATCAGCAATCATTGAACTATGAGTTGCTTTGAAACTTCGCATAAGAATAGGGGCAAGTATGCATACTGTAGACGCGGTTTGTATTTTTCTGCTCAGTTCCTTCAGCAACAATGTAAAGCCGTGAAGCTCACTGCAACGCTCATCCGATGCACCATTTAGTCGAAGTTATCAGCTCGCCCTAACAAAGAACCCACAAGGATGCAAATATCATCGTTCTTGTGCTAGATAAGGAAGTTAAGTAAGCCGAGGAGAGTGATTTTACAGCAAGGAAAACGATAGTCAGCAACAACATCTTTGCATTCGTAACCATGAGAACTTGTCATCGAGACCAGGCACGTTTAAACAATCTTCAAGAGTCATGAATAACCCATCTGTGTCCAGTCATCTCGGGTCGACTCGTCAAAACACTCCTGACATTATTATGAACAAGAACAGAACGATTGTACCGAAGAACGCTACTTGTACCAGTCATATGAAACTTGTGATGCCTTTGCTCCAGACATGTGCTTCGATCGAGCCAGAAGTATATCACCAGGATTGCGCGCTTCAAAACCACCCAAGGCAAATATTTCCTATATGACGAGACATTCGACCCTGAGCCGATCATCCACCCCAGTGCTCCACCAAATTTGGGGAAAGCCTAGCCAGAGCCGAGAAAAAAAGTACTACAACGACGAACACGGTTAAAATATATAAATCGGGAAATACATATTGATTGGGACAGAAAATAGTGAGATTCACCTAGTCCGAAGGCATGCTACTCAAAATCGTGCTTCAACAACTAGAAGCCCGACGAAAATCCCAACTCGCTACAAATTGATAGTCCACTAACAACCAGTTTAGATAACACAGAGAATCAGTAAGCCATGGCCCGAAGAAAAAGCAACAACAGCGCAGATGCAAGATCCGAAGGATTTTCTTAAGGATTGCTCTCCGAACAAACCTCAAGAAAAGGGGCATAAATGTAGTAGCAAAAATATGTAATGGACACGTGTCCAAAGATTCAGGCAGAAGTAACTTAGTTGGATACTACAACCGTGCATAGGAGATAAGACCTCATTACTAGTTCTTATCTTATCTAGTCAGCCCTAAGGGCGCTATTGTAACTTGATATACATCCCTACCCTTTATAAGGGAAAATGAGAGATGTTTGTAGGGATCCTTCTTCTTCCTCCCACAACTGAGAGCTCCACAAGAACTCCAATCTCTTTTAATGGAGTTTGTATGTAACACTTCCGATCATAGTGAAAACCCGTGGATGTAGGCATCACTAATAGCCGAACCACATAAAAAATCTTGTGTTCATGTTACTTTGATGCACTTCATCTCTTATTTGTTAGTAGATCTTCATCTTAAGTGTTAGATCTCATTCAGGACCGTCGCTGAGCATAGGCCAGCTAGGCGACGGCCTAGGGCCCCCAAATGTTAGGGCCCCCAAAATCCTATTGGTTATGTAATTTCCATTAGGTATTCAATATCTTCTTTTTTTTTCCTGATTTATTGTATCTGATTTCTCATCCAATTGACTTTGCTATTTTTCTATCCTTATATTTACTACAATTTACAACTTCTAGGGCTTTCTCCTTTCCTAATTAAATTATAAGAACAAGATTTACGCCAATGAAATCCAAGTTTATCATTTGACGTTTAATTTCTTTTATCTAGGTTCCACTTCCAAACTTTTAATTCAACAATTCAGTTCTTCAAAACAAAAAAAAATCAACAAATGAACTCATTTGTTAAGTTGGGCAATCGGCAAAAAAAAGTTAAGTTGGACAATCGACAAACAACTCATTTTACAGCTTCTTATATCAAGCTTGAAAGTTATCTGAGTTATGATATGAGTTTCGGTATATTCACGTGCATGGCGGATAATACTACGGCGTATATATATAATTGAATCTTTTTGAAGTTTTTGGCCGCACAAACAGGAAAAACAAAAAAATGTTGATTTTCTTAAAATATATGGAAGACTGCTATCCCGATATGTTTATATCATACAAAATTTTATTGACAATTCTAGCAACATTTAGCTTGTCCAAACAAAGTTTGGAAGTTGATAGTGGATAAATTTATTTCGATAATATGATTGATGATTTTTTTTCAAAAAGGGCAGGAATATTATTCTTTGTAATAAGGTGTGTTTTCGGTCTTAAAAGAAAATTGCTTACAGAAGGCCCCCGTTTCTCTAACTTCGCATAAAGCCCCCAAATAGTTTGCTACGACCCTGATCTCATTGGGTGTGGTTGTAAGATTTTCTACTCGGGAAAAATATGGTTTGGTCTTTTTTTAGGTGGTCCCATGTTTATTTGGTCCTTTCAAAAATCACCTTTTCCATTTGGTCCATAATTATTTAAAAATATTAAAATATTTAAAGTACCCTTTCTCTCTCTTATTTTTTTTCCTCTTCACTTGAATAATTTTTTCGGTTTTCTCTCTCTTCTTTATTCTCTCTACTAATTTCTCTCTCCTCTTAACCTTAATAGATAAAAGTTTAAAAATTAAATATCTCTCAAAATATAAGTCAAAAATTAATAAATTTTATATATTCAGAAAGCCCTCGACGATAGCTTTCCAACGAGTACCATTGTCGCTATGTTTCGGAGCTTTTAATTTTTTTCGGTATAATAATAGTTCATATTCGAGAATGAACACTATTTTATAACATGGTAGTTCATTCTAGTTCTAGCAGTTCATTTCGTAGAATGAACTCGTATACACTAGCAATTTATTTTGTAGAATAAACTCATAGTAATTGTTCATTTTGAAGAATAAAGTCGCAATGATAGTTCATTATTATAGTTCATATTGAAGAATGAACTCGTGATAGATGTTCTTAATTTCGAATGAACTCATAATAGTTGTTCATATTGTAGGATTGATAATTCATGTTGTAAAATGAACTCGTAATAGTAATTAAGAATGGTAGTTCATATTGTAGAATGAACTCGTAATAGTTGTTCATTATGGTAGTTCATTTTATAAAATGAACTCGTAAACGGTAGTTCATATTGTAGAATGAACCTGTGATAGGTGATATTGTATAATGAACTCGTACTAATAGTTCATTATACCAGTTCATTTTGTAGAATGAAGTCGTAAGGTAGTTCATTTTGTAGAATGAACTCGTATGTTATTTAATTCAAAGAGTTCACTTTTTGAAATGATCTAACTAGCATGATAGTTCATTAAAGTAGTTGATTTTGTAGAATGAACTCGTATAATAGTTCATTAAAGTAGTTCATTTTGTAGAATGAACTCGTATAATAATTCATTTTATAGCTAAAAAATAAGGCAAAAATTAAAAGCTCTGAAACATAGCGACAATGGTACTCGTTGGAAAGCTATCGTCGAGGGCTTTCCGAATATATAAAATTTATCATTTTTGGACATGTTCAAAATATATTTAAGTTTTAAGTTTTTATTTATTTATTTTTATTAAGAGAGAGAAAAAATGGTATTTTTGCCACTATTAAAGGACTGTGATATCATTGATGACGTCATCTCGCGTGGGTATTATCCACCGTATGACCAAACAATAAATTTTTGGACCAAATAACAATTTATATTTTTAAAAAAGGACCAAACAGACAGTTGACTGGATCAACTGGACCAAACTAACTCTAATATATTATTCTTAGGAGCAATTGGTAGGTACTACTTTTTACAACTACACATACATTTCCTTCTTCAGCTGAATCTAAGTTCATGTCTTATTTTCTCGACGGTATTTCATCCACAACTGCCAAGCACACACCCCATACACAACCATTGAACCCACGGCAAACAGTTCAGCTAACATCTTTCTCCATCTTATGTCCTTTCCATTCTCTTCTCTCAGGCCATTTAATAAACACATTGTATGCAGTTTCCATTCGTGAAGAGGTACCTCTGTGCTTTATTTCTGAACTCCTCTTTGTAAATTTATTGACCTGCAAAGTCGCATCCAACTAGAACCAAGTTTCCTCATACTACCAGGACTGTAAACCAAGCCATTTTCATCCATATGAACACCACTAGGAATCATTGTTGTTGCTGTGTTGAAGAGACTTGAACGACCACCACCACTGCCTATTCAAGACACGTACATCACCATATAATCCATCACTGCCAGTCGAAACCACAGCAAACTTCTCATTGTTTTTCTTCTTGCCCGGCACAAATTTAGGCCATCATTTTGAAGTCCATTAACACCAAAACCAATTGAAACTAAATTGAAACTAACGTGTAGAGAGAAGAATAGACTTAAACAAACTTTGATATTGATTACTAACTTATTTTAATACATGAGAACTCAATACATATTTATATACAAGATATCTTGGACTCCAAGATAATCAAGTTTCCTAACTAAAGACAATTTCCTAATACAAAATAAATTCTAAAAATATTAAAAACTCAACTTTGTACAAAGTTAGGAAACAATGCACAAGTTGGTTATATTGTGTTAACACCCTCCGCAAGCGTAACGGGTTATCTTGAACCGTAAGATTGAAACGTAAAAGAGAAAACCTATCTTTAGAAAGTGGTTCTGTAAAAATGTCCGCAATTTGATCTTTAGAAGAAACAAAACGAATATCCAGAAGTTTGGAAGCAACTTGATCACGAACAAAGTGATAATCAATCTCTATATGTTTAGTCCGAGCATGGAAAATAGGATTAACTGTGAGATAGGTAGCACCAAGATTGTCAAACCATAAAATCGGAGGAGAATGTGTAGAAATGCGAAGTTCAGAAATAAGTGATTGAATCCACATAATTTCGGCAGTAGCAATAGCAAGACCTCGATACTCGGCTTCAGTACTGGAACGAGATACTGTTTTCTGTTTACGAGCACTCCAAGAAATAATGTTACCTCCCAAATAAACACAATATCCACTAGTAGAACGACGATCATCAAGAGAACCAGCCCAATCAGAATCAGTATACGCACAGAAAGACAGTTGTAAAGAGGGTGACGGTTTAAGAAGTATACCAAACGTACTTGTATGTTTAAGATAACGAAGAATACGCTTTACTAAACCCCAATGAAAAACCGTAGGAGCATGCATAAATTAACAAACTTTATTGACTGCGAACGCAAGATCTGGACGAGTAAACGTCAAATATTGCAAAGCTCCAACAATACTGCGATATTCAGTAGCATCCTTTAATAAAGTACTACGGTCAGAAGACATATCACCAGAAGTACTTAGTGTAGTAGTAATTGGTTTGACTCCATCCATTTTGGCTCGAATTAGAAGATCATGAGCATAACGTTGTTGAGAAATAAATAACCCAGAGGAAGTACGAATTGCCTCAATTCCAAGAAAATAAGATAATTGACCAAGATCTTTAATCGCAAATTCATGTTGTAAACGAGTAAGAATAGACGCAATACCTGAAGAATTAGAGCCAGTAACGATGATATCATCCACATAAACCAACAAGTAGATAATTCCATAAGACCCATTATAGATGAACAAGGAGGAATCACACTTGGAAGTAACAAAGCCAATTTGCAATAAAAAATTGCTAAGCCGATGATACCATGCACGAGGAGCCTGTTTAAGACCATAAAGAGAACGACATAACTTGCAAACATGTGTAGGATAACGAGAATCAACATAACCTGGAGGCTGTTTCATGTACACATCTTCCTGGAGTTCTCCATGTAAAAAAGCATTCTGCAAATCAAGTTGACGAATAGACCAATTTGAAGATAAAGCCAGAGTAAGAATAAGACGTATAGTACACGGTTTAACAACTGGACTAAACGTTTCAGAATAATCAATCCCTTCTTGTTGATTATATCCTTTAGCAACCAGACGAGACTTACGACGCGCAATTGTACCATCAGGATTACGCTTAATCCAAAAAACCCACTTACGACCAATAACATGCATATAAGGATGATAGGGAACCAGCGACCAAGTACCATTTCGAAGTAAGGCATTGACCTCGTCATCGAATGATGCACGCCATAGAGGATCCTTATGAGCTTGAAAAATACAAGTTGGTTCAAGAGAAGAGTCACATACAAGAGCATTCCTTGAATTTGGTTTAAAGATACCATCTCTAGCACGTGTAACCATTGAGTATGATGGAGGAACATGAACAGACAAAACTGTGGACGAATCAGGTGCTGTGGAGGAAGACGGTTGCAAAGAAACAACAACAAGTGAAGTTGACGGCGGAAGAAAGGAATTATCAATGATTGAACTCAGTGAAAGTGGAATCAAATGATCAGTAATAATTAAAGGCGGCTGATGATTGGAGGACGGCTGATGACTGGAAGACAGCTGATGATTGGAAGACGACTGATGATTGGAGGACAACTGATGATTGGAAGACGGCTGATGATTGGCAGTTGATAATGGCAGCTGATGATTGGAAGTTGGTAATGGCGGCTGATGATTGACAGTTGAGAATGACGGCTGATGATTGACATTTTGTAATAGCGGCTGAGATTTGAAACCAGAAGATGACGGTAATAAATGGGAAATAACAATAATAGAAGAAGAAGTTACCTGAGAAGATGTTGACGCCGGCAAAGGTGATGACGCGGAAGCAAAGGGAAAAGTAGTCTCATCAAAGATGACGTGGCGACTGACATATATGCGACCAGTAGGAATATGAAGACATTTATAGCCTTTATGAGATGGACTATAGCCAATAAAAGCACAAGGGGAGGATAAAACATCCATTTTATGAGATCGATACGGACGCAAGTGAGGATAACAAAGACAACCAAAAACACGAAGAGATGTGTAATCAGGAGGAGTACCAAAAAGAGCTTCATAAGGAGAAGAATTATAGACAGAAGTTGAAGGGACACGATTCATTAGATAACAAGCAGTGTAAAAAGAATCATACCAATATGAGGATGGCATGGAAGCCATATTAAGAATGGTAAGACCTGTTTCACGAATATGACGATGACGACGTTCAACCAAACTATTTTGTTCAGAAGTATGAGGACAAGAGAAACGATGAAAAATACCAAGTTTTTGAAGGGGTGAAGTGAGTTTACGGTACTCGGCAGCATTATCAGATTGAAAAATCTTAATTTTACGATTAAAAATATTTTCAACATGCTTTTGAAACAAAAAAAAAAGATGGAGAAAACATCAGACTTTTGAGACATGGGAAACATCCAAGTAAAGCGACTGTAAGCATCAATGAATATGACATAATATCGATAACCTTCATTAGATAAAATATGAGATGGTCCCCACACATCAGAGAGAATTAAATCTAATGGATTCAAATAAATTGTTGTACTGGAGCGAAAAGGTAATTTATGACTCCTATGCTCATGGCAAAAGGAACAAAAACTAATAGTTTGGTTGGAAACGGGAAGAGAAAACTGAGAAATAACTTTGCGAACAGTGCGCATCATTGGATGAACCATCCTAGCATGCCAGGCTTGTAAACTGGCACGTTCACCTATGCAAGATCGAGGAGATTGAGATGAGACATCAAGTTGATAGAGACCACCCTTCCTAATGCCGCGAAGAAGCACCTTCCCGGTACATCGATCCTTCACAAGACAAAAAGTTGGATGAAATTCAAATAGGACATTATTATCAGTGGTGAAACTAGAAATAGACAAAATATTATGAGAGATTTTGGGTGCAAAGAGAACATTACGAAGTTGCAACTTACGGTTGGTAGGTCCTAAACTAGAGGAACCAATATTAGAAATTGGTATAGAAGAACCATTACCCATCTGAATTTGATCAGGACCAGTATACTCAGTAGGGAACTGAAGACGAGAAAAATCATTGGTTATATGATCCGTAGCACCGCTATCAGGTATCCAAGAAGGTGACGGCAGAAGTCCAGGTCCAGATGCAGCATAAGCCCGGTTCCAGCAATCCTGGGCCTCATGGTTCGGACGGCCAAAAAGTTGACAGCAAAGAGAGGAAGGAGAACTAGACTGCACACGCCCACGTTGATAAGCAGGAGAAGCAGGCCCACGGGAGTTGGCAGAACGAGCAGGCTGGAAATTCTGAGAGTTGAACTGGGCTGGGCTTCGTTGGTTGCCAGACGAACAAACATTGTTGGACCGAGAGGAGGAGGCTTAAGGAGGATCAGAAGAGAATCGTGGATTGTACTGGCGAGTATTAGCAGCAACATTAGCTACAGGCTGTGAATTGGACAGCTTTGTCTGCTGATCAATACGCAGTTCAAAGGTAAGGAGAAAAGTAAGAAAATCTTCAACAGAGAGTGATCCCATCGTGGTGGTTAAAGAGGTCACAATAGCATCATAGGTGGTATCCAATCCGGCTAAGAGGCAATGACGAAACTCTTTGTCAGTAACAATGGTATTTGCTGCTGCAAGACTATCAACAAGATCTCGAGCAAGATCAATATACTCACGCATAGTTTGAGATCCCTTACGTAACATGCAGAGCTCACAGTGAAGGTGATGAACTTGAGCGTCAGACTTAGAAGCATAAAGAGATTCAAGAGAGGTCCATATTTGTTGAGCTGTGGTAAGACGATGAACATGACGGAATACAGTAGGAGAAAGAGAAGAAAATAACCAACTAACAAGATTTTATCTTGTTTTGTCCAAGAAGCAAACGCCGGATTAGGAGATTGATCATCAAGGGTCAGGGCAGGACACGGAGTTGCTCCTGTAACATGGCCATCGAGGTCATGGCCTTGAAGATACGGTAAAAATTGATCTCGCCATAATGAATAGTTGGTGTCATCTAGCTTAACTGTAATAAGATGATGAGGTTGGGAAAACTGAACAGGAGCCATAGTTGAATTTTGTGAAGGTCCAAGGGGAGAGATAACCGTAGAAGTTGTAGAAGAAAGTGTAGATGAAACAGTTGAAGACGCAGACATGGTTATGAGAATCGAAACCGCTCTGATACCAAATTGAAACTAACGTGTAGAGAGAAGAATATACTTAAACAAACTTTGATATTGATTACTAACTTATTTTAATACATGAGAACTCAATACATATTTATATACAAGATATCTTGGACTCCAAGATAATCAAGTTTCCTAACTAAAGACAATTTCCTAATACAAAAGAAATTCTAAAAATATTAAAAACTCAACTTTGTACAAAGTTAGGAAACAATGTACAAGTTGGTTATATTGTGTTAACAAAACCCCATCGTTTCAGCTAAAGTGATGTTGCTTCATCATTCCATCTCACTCGAGTACAGTCCCGATCAATTCAGGTAATATCCATCTTCAATCGAACCAACACCCCATAAACACAACACCGATCCCATCCATATTCAATCGAACCAGATCCATCAAATCATCATACTCTAAAATAGCATAAACTCCATTCAGCCCAAGAACTGTAGCCATCCACCACTGCCTGTAACTCAGGTTCGAACCTTATGAGCATCTTGTCATCGAAATCCCAGCTTAACCTTCACGTACAAATCCCTCGCCATGGCACTTGATCACCAGATCTTCCATACAAAAACCTAAGCTTGCTGCGGTATATAGAACTCGGACCCTTGCCATTAACATCAACCCGATTCAACAAATCTTTGCACCATTTGGAATGGTGGTCAAAGCAGCTTCTCGGATCCCCTTTCCTTTCAACAAAAACGCCACCAGCTTGAGAAGTGAGAATTTTTCTTCTCTCGGGAAAAATGATTCGTGTCATAAGCCACCCATGCAAATATGGTCATCGAATGGACACACATCCCATTTTTCCCTAAGAGCAAGGGCCATGGAGGTTGAGAGTCTCTTTCAAAATGAAAGACTCAATCCAATTTGACCAAATTTCATCCTACTATGGATAGGGGAAAACCCCCTTTCACCCCAAACTCGATCAACATCTCGTTCAATCGGTAGAGTATGTGAAAGTCTTCACTACACGGCTCTTAGTTTGCCGTATGGAAAAAAAGAACAAAAACAACAAATCAAATGCCGTTTGAGAAGAAATTGAGAAATAAACGGCTCATCAAATGCCGTTTGAGAAGAAATTAAGAAATACACGGCTCATCATATGCCGTTTGACAGACTTTCATGTATGTGCCATACAACTCCAGTACTCTTTCATAATTTATTGTTAAAAATTTTAGACATCAAGTGGGCACCAATTTTCCTTCTTTGTTTGATGTGTATTCACACAACTTGATACTGGACGGACGGCAATTTAAAAGCCGTGTAGTCTACTCTCCTGTTTGAACCCATGGTAGAATTTCCACTCTTTCACTTAGTATCTCGCCCATTTTGAAAGGGGTAGAGTGTTTAAACACTCTATCCCATAGCCCTTGCTTTAAAGTGCAGTGTTGTCCCGCGCAGCTGCGCGAGACGTCTATATAAGCAAGCACCTTATTGACCATTGGATTTGCTTATGTATGGTTGGATTAGATTCGAGTCCAATTTTGTGCCCACTTCTTTAAAGAGTGTGCACAAAACAAATTAATCCTATTGACCGCCCTAAAACAACCGTCAACTATTTATTAATAATGTTTTTATGTTTTATCTTAATTCAAATTGAAATCTATAATTGGAAAATAGTATATATCGTATCTCAAAATAAAAAGATTACAATATTGCAAATACTGAAAATAATTAGTTGAGATCCTGTTTTAAGTTTGCTATCATTGACTAATATGAAGTTGCATACGTTCATCATCTTTTATGCTTAAAACAACAAAAATCATCTTTTAATGTAAAATAAGATGATCAGTGTGAAATTAAGACGATTAATTATGCAAACAAATAAAAAGAGTTTGTCCTAAGTTTCAATCCCGTGCAGCAAACTGGATGCTCCTTCTAACGGAATATGATTCAAGGATGAAAAACAAATTAATTACTTTAATAACAATGTATGTTGTAGCAATTGATCATCTTAATAAAATTTGCAGTATTAATTAAATCACTTGATTCAGCTTACTAAAGTTCGCAGTACTAACAAAATCACTTGCTTGATCTTTCAAGATTCAAGAGCATCATTTTAAATGACAATTAGATCAAACAACATCATGTCAATCGCATTTAGCCCATAAATTAGGAAAGAAATCATTGATTTTAAAGGCGAATCAAAATTAAACAAAAAAAAGAATTTAATGAATAGTTAACGTTTGGTTTAGACCAACCAATAGGATTAATTTGTTTTGTGCACACTCTTTAAAGGAGTGTGCACAAAATTGGACTCAATTAGATTCTGTATATTTTTCCTAGAAATTTACAGCTGACGAACTTACGATATTAGAAATAGGTCCCTATTATATGAAATATAAAACAAAAATGACTCTCCGCATATTACCATCCGAAAATTAATGGATGCTTCAAGAAAAAAATGGAGATCCAAAAATTAATGGTTTCTTCCATGATCAGACACAGTCCTTCATCAATAGTATTTTTGAGAGAAATCCAACGCAAAAAATATCTGATAGATTTAATGTTGTTGAAGATGATGATGATGTTGATAATTGAAGCTCATCAATTCAGATATATATATCCGAACATATATGCAATTTAATTCGAATTAAATATCAATCATGTTAAAGGGGCGGCATGTTCCATTGGAGGGGCGGCAAGGGTGATAGCAATGTCCCTCTTATTGGTTAGGGGATGTCCTATAGGGGGTGTAAATTGACCAGATTACCCTACTCCTATTTTTAACCTAATGGAATCAGAAAAATCAAAACAGTTTTTTTGATTTTTTTCATCTTCTCTTCTCTTCTCCTCCTCCATTAAAATTGAAATTTTCATCGTCCTCGATTAATCAGAGATTTGAAAAATTGATAATCGTTGATTGAAAACTATATTTCCAAAAGACCCGGTTAGAGTTTTGTTTATTGTGTTTGATTTAAGTTAGTTTTGTATCAAAAATTAGGGTTTTGGATCAAAATTGAAATTGAAATTTCTGTGTTGCATGTGAGTTACGGTTGGTAATAACTCCAATTGGAACCGTAACTATAGATTTGGTTGATGTTACGGTTCATTTAACTCAAATACTAACCGTAAGTTCTTGATTTTGAGATAAAATATTCAGTTACAATTTTTTTTTCCAACCGTAAATTACTTACGGTTGGTCTCGTTACTTAAGTTACGAACCATAAGTCGTCCTGGATGTTTCATTTTCTTTTTACGTACGGTTTGTAATTGCATCACTGTTACCAACCGTATTTGAGTTACGACTTGTAACTCAAATAACCTTACCAACCGTAGGTTAATTACGATTGATCTCGATTCATTAGTTACCAACCGTAATTTGTTACGGTTGCTATATGTTGGCATTCTATCAACCGTAACTGGTATTACGATTGGGTTTTCCCCAAATTGAACCAGTTACGGTTGGTAACGAGCTAAATTCCAACAGTAAGTTCTTCTGAAATTTTAAAAGTTTCGATTTTTTTCGTACTTTAGATAATCTTGAGCGACAAAAAGCTAATGGGAACTAATTTAGAGATTCACCCATCTCAAATTTGTCACTGGAATCACTCATTTTGGTTGAGTGAATCAAAATCTAGGGTTTCACAAAAATGTCTTTTTTCTTCTCCTCACAACTTTTTTTTTCAACTCTAAAAATCTGATTTTAGAGTTATTATAAGTGAAAATTAATTATCAACACTAATCTTGATTATCAACACTAATCTTGATTATTAATAATAAGGGTTAATTGGTCATTTTCATATTCTTTTTGATAAGGGGTGGCATGAATTACCATGTAATGACCCTTTTTGTCTTATTAGGTTGACGCCCCTCTAATGGATCATGCCGCTCCTTTAACAGGATTGTTAAATATGATGATGAATATCCAAACTTATGTTATTTCTGTTATCTGGGATTATAGATCTTGGGGATACATTAGGGATATATTAATTTTGTTATTATGCAAAAGAAAAAAAGAAAAAAGAAACAGGAAAAAAAAAGTTGGGCGAAATCTGATTATACATAGGGCTGCACATAGGTCGGGTTGGGTCGGGTTTGGCCTCACCCGTCACCCAACCCACTGATGGTGGGTAACAGAAGTTGTCACCCGTAACCAACCCAACATTACAATGGGTCGATTTTCACCCGACCCACATTACGGTGGGTTGGATCGGGTGGGTGGTGGGTTACCCACCATAAAATACAATGAACATTACATTAAGAACCCAATTGAAATAAGCCAACCCAAAATCAATCTTAGGAAAAAAAACCCTAATTAGTATTTACAAATTACAATGATTCCTAGTCTCACCTTTGGTTGTTGGTTTACTGGTGACGATGTTGATTGATGCTGGAGATGTTGTGATTTGATTTACAAAGCGAAGAGAAAATGAAAAAATAAACTGAGCCTCTGAGACTGCCGTTGAAGGGAACTGATTGAAGACTCTTCAGTGAATAGAAGCTATCAATGATTAGGTTTAGGCATTATATATTATCACTTCAATGGATGTGATTCATCTACGATAGGTAATATAAGGGTTAGCATTAATTTAGAAATATTTAGGTGGGTGGGTGGGTTGGGTCGGGTGAGGGAAGTTGTCATCCACAATCGATCCACCATACGATGAGTTTTGATGTTGTCCCATAATCGACCCGCTCCTAAATGGGTTGGGTCGGGTGCGGGTAATTTCAGGCGGGTGTGGATTGGGTTGGTGGGTTGAGTCGGTTTTGTGCCGCCCTAATTATATACTTAAGTTAGGGGATTTTTCTTTTCAAAATGTTAACTTTCAACTTCAATTCTGTACCAGTCTTATTATTTCTACACAAGAACAGAAATGTGCTCTCGGTGATACTGGTTGCTTCCCTTGATCATATACAGTCCATGGCATAATAGTATTTAGTGACATGATAATCACTTAAATTACTGCATTTTTGATCAGTCGGTGATATGATAATCATTGAATCTATTAGATTTTGAAAATGATTATCATCCCTTCTCTAGGTTAATCGTATGGTAGAAGGAAAAATGATACTCAGCATCACTGGAATAAAGAAAACCAACCAAAAAATAGTACGGATAATCACTTCGAAGAGATGAATTTTTGTTTTTCTAGCAGTCCTGAGTCATGTGTCTAAGGTGTGTACTAGAAGATGATCATCATTTTCTCGTTAAGATAAATATACCAATTGGGTCCACTCTGTAAAGGAGGGACATAGGCTAATGAAAATAAACTCCGGGGACCTATTTCTAATATCATAAATTTGCCAGCTATAAATTTCTATGAAAAATATCCTGAATTTAATCCAATCATACATAAACAGATCCAAGGGTCAATAAGCTGCTTGTTTATGTTGACGTCCCGCGCAGCTGCGCGGAACAGCACTGCTCTTCCTTAAATATGTGGACAAAAGTACACACCACAGCAGCATCACTTGTGAATAATAAGGCTTAGACGTTTTAACTTGCTTTGTTTGGTGCTGATTGTGGAGTAACAATGGTGCATATTGTCGCAAACGGCATTTTAACTCCCATTAAGCAATTTATCGTACCGGTGATCAGTTTTGCTTTACTTTCTACAAAAGCACTAAAATAGTGTTATTAGCCAAAATATGAGTCCTACCTAATATAAATATGGGTATAAAATGTAGCACATACGTGCTTATCAATTTTATCGAACAAGCAATTGTATTTGTGCAATTGGTTTAGCAAAGGAACTAAGGTGCTTAGTCGATTTTTGGTTTGCTAAACTATTAGGGAAAATTGCTTCGGGCAATTGTTTCTTTGATAACATATCAAAACAAAATTACTTTGTAGTTTCGGTTTTGATATTGGTTATCAAAAATGGTGTGTGGAACCCTCGTGCTTAACTCTTATAGGTTGCAAGTCTTGTAAGATCCTTTCCGTTTGCTTTTTTATTTGCTCGTACTTGTGACAAAGAGAGGGAGAAATATATGGAGTAAACAAGTGATATTGATATTGATTTATATTGATTGATATCACTAAGGGAAAGGACAATGGTGCTTAAACGTTATATCTAACGAGAGAGTAAAGCATAGACTAAGGGGGAGTAGCATATCATATGATAATGGAAATAACAAAGACGTGCGGATTGAAAATCTACCTATCTTACCTTTAGGGGGAGTATTAGCTTTGTTATTATAATGTCAACAACGACATTTATGAATTGAATGTATACAGGTTATTGTGCTGTTGAATTTGGGAATCAAGCGTATGTGTAATGAATTCTTGTAATTTGTTTATCCATATGCTGTAAGAGTTTTGTCACTAAAATTGAAAAAGGGGAAGATTGTTAGAGCATAGCTCGGTTGAACCCACTAAACGTTGGTATGTCAAGTTTGGTTGTCATATTTTAGTGAACCAAAACTCATTTAAAGAGTCGCTTGATTATGTACTAGAGTCAACTTCGTATAAGTTAGCTTGAAAGTATTAGGATATGAGACATTACAAGTATTACGTGAAGACTTGAACTTCAAGTCTTAGAATGTGAATAAGTACGAAGCTACAACGACGACATCATCCTTCCACTTGAGGTGAGTAATATTTGACTTGAACTGTTTCATTTCCTAACATATCTTTCAAGTCATGCATATTTAAAACATAACTGCGAAGCTATGAATGATTATACTCTAGTTAGACGTAGTATTAAGGAATACAATACGAAGTATAACACTTATCTTTTCAACTTCGTATATAAGTGTTTGTGGGTGAAAACTGTTTCTGCTGGTTTTGGTAAATTTGGGTGTGTGGATGAGAATCGAATCTAAACCCTAAACAATGCACTGCACGGGAGTACTTTTGATTCGAGAGATCAATCTATACAATCCTGGCCTAAACAAGAAATGGCCGTTCCAGGCTTGCTTCGGTCACAAAGTGAAGGAGAAGGGTTGGTCTTAGGGAGGGAAGCGAAGAGAGTGTTGAGACCAGAATGGTTAATTCTAAAGATGTGGCTTGTTCTATGACTTGTATCAGAAAGTGGAACTGGCTTGCAGAGTGAAAAGCTATCAGTTCTTGGTGATTTCTGGATATTATGTTGTTGCCGATCAAAAACTTGTTGTTTGGTGGTAAATAGGTGAAACCTATTTATACAAGTCGTAATAAAACGTACCCTGGTCTCGTAGGAGGTGGAAACGATTGAGTGGTGGAAAAGTAACGTGTAACGTCAGCAATTATGCTTCCATAATGAAGGAGGTGGATCCATTTACACCATTACTTCTTGCCATTACTAACGGCCCCGCTTTATGACACTTTCTTGTAACGGGCGTATTGCACCCCGCACGCTGTAAACCGGACCGACCGGTTGGACCGGAAAACCAGTAAACCGGTGAGGAAAACGGGATGGTTCGATACTGGTCCATTAAAATGTTAAAAAAACCAGTAAACCAGGCGAACCGGCCGGTTTAACCTGTGAACCAGCTGACCCAGCTGGGTTTTAATGGTTCAACCCTTTATTTTTCCATCAAAAAAAATCTTTCCTCAAGACCATCAAAAAAATTTAAAATAGATCTTTCTCGGTATATTGTGATTTATTTTACTCTGATGTTTATAGAAATTAAATGTTTATAGAAATTAAAAGATGAATTATGCTTTAAAGAATCAGATCTGTAATCATCCATCATCAAATCTGTAAATAGTGCATCAAATCCATTCATGGAATTAAAAAAAGAAAAAAAACTTCTCATAAAGAAAAAGATTGATTCCATGAAATAAAAATCGTACTTAGATGATAGGAAGTCGTTCGACAGATTGAGAAAAGGAAACACAGAATCTCATATATGAACTTTTCCTGTTCTAAATAGAGAGAGAATCGAGCCATCAAACAAAAAAAACAAAAAGCAGAAGAAGAAAACCCAGACAAAAGAGCGAGTTAGACGGTGGGAGAAGGAAAAGTATCGGGGGTTGATTTGGATTTTGGGTAGTAATAATTATTTTAGGTCCTTGATTTATTCATAAAGTATGCTAACCAGTAACAAATGGTCCACTACCACCACGTCCACGTTCTAAGGCTTAGTAAACATTAGATGAAACAACTAAGCAGTGACACGTTTAAGAATGTTAAAACTTTTGGAAGTTAAAAACTGAACAGGAGGATTAGCAATCATATAAGTATTCCACGTGCACTCCACCAGACCTGCGTAAGACACGTTTCCGAAAAAGAAAACCACTGTGTTTTAAACCACCCATACCAAAACTGAACGGCGAGGTCTGTCCCAAAAACAACTGACGGAACCACTGTGTCCATAGATTATTGATTAGGGCTACTTATTTATTTGAAGTTATTATATACTTGATGACCCACTGAACCAGTGGTTGAACCACTGGTTAACCCAGTGACCCTTGACCCAGTAGTTTTACTGGTTCGACATCCGGTCCGGTTATTAAAACATTGTTCTAAACTTGTTTGGAAGTGTGGCAAATCGGTTCCAAGATTGTAAGTATGAAAATGGACTTATAAAGTAAAGATGTAGGCATACTTTGAACACGTGCAGTAACACTTACCTTTTATTGTTCAAAGATATTCCTTAATAGTTAAAGGAGAATCCCGGATCGAAAATAAATTGAGAATCTTTTAGTTAAGGTTTTTAATTTTATATTTGGAAAATAAAATTAGTATTGTGCATTTACTAATTGGAAATTTTCTAAGAGATTTCGGTCAATATTTGGACAGTGCATTTCCAGGAATTATGAAAACCGAATTTGATAATATATTGCATATCTTGAGAATATTTTCGGTTTTGGAAATTACTTGGTGTCTAAACTTCCTGGGTCTATAAATATTGAAGTTTGCATTTCGATCAAACTAATCCTCATAGCCAGCAAACTACCTAGCTGTGTTGTTACTAGTGGAGCCGCCTATTCGGAGAGGAAAGTAACCTAATTAGGCGAAATCTCTTACGGCCGCTCGGTTTAATTAAAGACTTCTTTAGGATTGAGAAGCTCTATCAGTACCGTTGGTGGGAAACTAGATAATTGCAGTTTATCTTTTGTTTTCGATTGATTTGATTGACTAACGGTTGTTGAACTTTGATTGCACCTTGTTTGTTTATGCATGAGAATCTTCTCTTCTGATATAAGATTCACTCAAACTAGATAGAAGTTTCGACGAGGATCTTTAGACTGTTTGTAGATCTAAATACGTCTTGTGATAGTCCATTGTTAACAGACTCCGTTCTGTGCGTGATTGATCACAAGAGATTCAAGTTGATTGTGTGCAGGTGTTTATTGAAGATCTAAGAAGATTTGAAGACGAAGAAGATTTCTGATTTGGGTTCATAATCTTTGGTGTGCACAATACTTGTTTCGGGAAAAGAGGATCCAACTATAATCGGTTTATCTTTGTGATAGATTGGATTGATTAGTTGAGTAGATCGACATCAATACGTTTCTTTGTGATTAAAAGTATTGATTGCAAATCTTGACAATTACTTTGGTAATTGTTATTGGATAGATCTAAGGACCTGACAAAGGAGTTTATTGAGATAAACGGAAGAGAATTTTGTCGAACTCATATCACTTGGTTGAAAAGAGTTGTTACCGAACATATTTGTTGTTCCTTTACTGTTTGGAATACGAATCAAAGAAATTGTTCTAAGTGCGTGACTTACTGCAAGTTGGATGCGCAGGGATACATACGGAACTAGGTGAACTATAGGTTTAGTTGCTTGGTCTCAAATATACAAGTTGGTTTGCTTTTGTATAGCGGCTTAATCCTGAGAGTATTCAATTCTGGACAAGGTCCCGGGATTTTTCTGCATTTGCGGTTTCCTCGTTAACAAAATCTTGTTGTGTCATTTACTTTTATTTTCCGCAATTATAATTGTTGTTATTATAATTTAAAGTAAATTACACAAACGTTAATTCCTATTTTACTTGATAGCAATCCTATTGTGTTTAGTTAAGTCCGAACCTTTTATCAAGTAAACATACTTCATTGTTGTATTGTCTCGATCTTGTATCCATAGTCAATCACACAAGTTATCTTGTTGTCGTATCGTCTCGATCTCGTATCCATAGACGATCACACGAAGTGTGAACCGATTAATTGTATTGTCTCGACTTGGTCCATAGACAATCACTTTCGTAGAAAGGACTTATAGGTGGAAAAGTTTTAGATTGAGGTATATTTGGGGTACCCTTGTCTTTTAAATTGGTATCAGAGCAGGCAAACGCAAAAATATCTAACGATCTGTGTTTGGAGCGATCAAACCTATAAGAATTGAATCATATGAACGATTCGATTAACGTTTTAAAGATTTTAGATGGTCTTAAAGAAGACAATGAAGAATATTTCTCTGCTCTCCGTCAGATGTTAGATAAAGAGATTGAACAGAACCAGTCACATACTGAACTTGTGAAAAACACAGAAGATTCTAAAACAAGAGATTCTCAAAGATGTTCAATTCCTTCATCCAAACATCTTGAACAGTCTAATAAGAGACACACCATGAACCGTTTTCAAAAAGGATGAAATTTTTAAATTCAGAAGATTTGTTTTACAAAATGTCTGATTAATCGTGTTAAGAAACTTTTTAAGAACTTAACGATTCATCCTAAATCTGGTGAACAATGTCTTGGAGCGTTTGCACTTAAAACAACTTCACCATTCCAATGGTTTCTAAATAGTGGGTGTATTAGGCATATGAAAGGTGATCTTTCCTGGTTCACAAAAACCGAAGACTACAAAGGAGGTTCAGTAACCCTCGGAGACGGAAGCAGCTGTATTATTAGTAAAAAGGGTACTATCAAACTTCCAGGTATTCCCGAAATCCATGATGTTGTTTATGTTAAAGGAATGCAAGCTAATCTTCTGTTTGTTAGTCAAATTTGTGATAAAGGTCACAAAGTTATCTTTAATATGAGAGGTTGTGATATTGAAGATAAGTCTGGAAAAGTAATTTTTCGAGGACGTAGAAGTATGAATAATTGTTATCTCCTTGATATACAATCCAATTTATACTGTAACTTGACTAAGGTTGAGTCAACTCATTTGTGGCATGAATGCTTTGGTCATATAAACTACCGAATGCTAGGAAAGCTCATTAATCGTGAACTTGTCAAAGGCGTTCCAAAAATAAACACTAAAGTAGAAGGTGTGTGTGGTGCATGCCAAAAGGGTAAGCAAGGAAAAATTCCACACAAACTTTCTCGAGACATAGCCACTCGTGCTCCTCTCGATCTTATTCATATGGATCTATTTAGTTCAATCCAACAAGCAACTGTTGGAGGAAATAAGAATGCTTTAGTAATGGTAGATGACTACACACGTTTCATATGGGTTGATTTTCTGAAGCACAAGAATGACACTCTTGAGGAGTTCAAAATTATTGTGAATATAATTCAAAATGAACAAGGTCGCAAGTTTAAGAAGATAAGAAGCGATCGTGGTACAAAATTCAAGGATACGAAAGTATATGAATACTTCAATGAGCTTGGAATTACTCATCAATTATCTGCTCCTATTACACCTCAGGAAAATGGTGTAGCTGAGAGAAAGAATAGAAATATTCAAGAAATGGCAAGAGTAATGCTTCACAATAAAAACCTACCATTAACTTTGATGGATTTCAAATAGTGATTGTAGTAGTGGTAAAAAGGTTCTTTTCAGACTTGTGAAGAAAACAATTTTTAGATTTAAATTAAACTAGACAATTAAATAAAGTTGTTCAAAGTTATAGAGAAAAACACCAAGACTCTGGATTCCACCATTGTCCCATTAAATGATAAATTCTATTCAATATTCATGCAATTTTTTCCTTTTCAAGTGATTCTAATATTTGCCTATAATAAATTTTTGAAGTAATAATTATAATCACAGAGTATGAAACATCAAAAGTTTTAAAAAACCCAGCATGCTTCATCAAAATAATTCACAACTACTCAATAAAAATTAATTTATCTATTTCAATTCCATGCAAATAATCATATAAAAAATATTGCAAATAAATAATAAAAATAGAATTATACCAATTAATCTGGGACAATGGCTTCCTCCGTTGCCTCGGCTAATAGGTTTAGCTCCTCATCCCAAAAACATAATCAAAAGATGTGTTCATGACTTTATAGGTGTTTTTATTGATGAAATAGTGTAAAAAGAAGTTTGCAACGCTGTAATGGTGTTACAGCGTCACTGTTACAAAGATAAGTGTAGCTATAAACGATAAATTTTTGTTGTTGTAAAACAACGACACTCTGTTTCTCTTTTAAGACTGTTGAAAAACGACTGCCTTAGCTTGTCTGTTCTTCGTGTTCTTGAAGGTCTTCAATGGCGGCAGAAGCAGCAACAATATCTCTATGTAACTCGATTCTCTCGTCTCTCCTGACCTCTAAACTCTCTCCAAAACTTTTTCAACCCTTATATGACATAAACCCAACTATTTATAGGCTTTAAATCCCCTAGAAACTCGATCGAAATCGTTGAAAATTCCCATTATTCTTTACGGGCAGTTGGGAGAATAATTCCCTTTTTGTTGCGTTCCACTGTTTTGTTAACTATTCTCTCGTCACAAATCTCTTCTATGACTTTGACTAAACTGATTTGACGTGTATCTCACGTAAGAATATCCCATAAATCTCTCAAACAATTCTTGAACCCTAAACAGAGAAGCGGTATCCTGTTTGGACTTTGATCTCTTCTCCCGGCTATTCCAGCCCAATTGGATCGAGGAAATTTCCTATAGAAGCCCAGTTAAGTCTATTAGAGTCCATCCCAATCGAAATCCAGTGTTGAATCTCATAAAATCACGTCAAAAATCCAAACTCTAATTTACTGCTGTGAACTCCAAATTTCCCGCCATTTTTCTGTTTTGAGCGTGAAGAAGAAGGGTGTCCCCCTATCCTCTGATGGGGTGCGAACCGCAAGTGGTCACCCCTTATCAAGTGGGTGCCCCTCATCCAACTTAAGGATGCCTTTAACAATTCTTCTGGGATGTTTTCCGCACTTTTTCGGGGTTCCTCCGGGGTATTTCTGGGGTGTCTCCAACATACTTCTGGGGTGTTTCTGGTAGTCATCAACGGAGGTCCAAATGCCGCATTTTTAGCCAATTTCGCCACAAAGCCTTATTCTTCCAAAAACACCTACAAATAAATAAAATAACCAAATAAGTACGATATCGAGCACTAACAATATATACAAGTGAGCTATATTAGACACATAAATGCGTCTATCAAATACCCCCAAACTTATTATTTGCTAGTCCCGAGCAAATCAAAACTACAAAATAAAATCCTAACTCACTTTCGCAGGCATCGTCGATTGCATTTAGCGTATGCAATAAGCCTTTAAAGCCCTAGGTGGCCCTAGTTGCCGAGTTATAGTCTCGGGAGGGCTTACAAGAGATATACCCACAAAACCTTAATACTCCAGATCTTAGCTATCTACGCAGAACCTTGGAAGGCACTAAAGAATCTCCTTGGTTGGCATACTTATTGACTACAGAAAGAAGTAACCTGATGCGAAATTCCAATTGTTGTACACGAGTTTGCACTCAAGCATACTAAAATTCATATAAAGTGACAGAGCTCTACTCAGATAGTCGCACTATGGACATCAATATCCGGAGTCAAAACTAATCACATGGATAGATCAAGAAGATGGATATAGAAAAACATAGATGGTTTTGATGTTTACTAAGTGAACGGCGTTTCCCATATCTGTCTGAAGGCCTCCGCCAAAATGAACCTATCCTAATGGATTGAGATACTAGTCTGACTAATATCAACACACTGGCATATACAAAGGTACAAGTGGTCGATAACCTAACTCTAGGTCAACACAACTGGCATATACAAGGGTACCAGTGGTCGACTTTATTGAATTTATTCCTTTTGGTCAAATGGTCTGGTCTCAATGTCTTTTTTTTTTCAATTTTTTTTTCTTTTTCATGGTATCTCAATCACTCTAATTCACCCTAGCATTGGTAACAACTTGAATCGTGAGCCCCACCAAATCACTTAGAAACATATTTAAAAAGAAAACAACATCAAAAAAGAAGTGAAAAGGACTCAACGAGATATGGTGAAACTATCATGTTATTCCGAACAACTGAGCTCTGTGCTTTTATGAATAGACTCTTTAGATGTTGCCATCTAATCAGATTGGTTCCTCAACTCCTAAAACCAAAATGCTTCCATCCACTTAGATTGGTCAGTGCCATCCTAAATAAGCATAAATTTCTAGGCTCTGGAGTCTATTTATTATGCAACTAAAAAGTTTCTCCCATACCCCCAAACTTAAATCTAACATTGTCCTCAATGTTCTAAAGATAAAATTAAAAGCATGAACAACGAGAAACTGTTACCATTTGAAGCAAAAGAATTAAGGAAAGATATTTCTGTGTTGCATGAGATTGGGTTACCTCCCAAGAAGTGCTAAGTTTAAAGTCTTCAGCCAGACTTAGGAAAGGATTAGTCAACTCGAACAGTATAAAAGTAGTCGGAATAACTGTGGGTCTTTAAAACCAAAAAGAGCTGACAAAAGGAAACTGCAGTGAACCAACAAAATGAACAATACTAGCATGCCCTTACCTAGTTTCCTGATAATTATCGCTATTTGCGGTTCAGGTTCTATGAAAGAGTCTAAATAGAATATTTTCCTCGGATGCATTTCCTCATAGGTTGGATCCAAATTATTAGGTCCTAGAGTCTGGAAAAACTCAAATAAGAACTTAGAATCACAAAATAATAACCTAAATAACTGAGGATCCTCTAAGTCAATCAGGTTTGACTTACATAATTGACAACAGTGAGAGTAGTGGTCATTCTTAGGAAAATGTGTCGATTTTATTAACCTAAAGTACTTAGGCTTAGTCTCAGAACTTAATATTCGACTCATTTTAAATACAAACGTTCCCACATTTGGAAGAAAACTATTTGGTGGGAAAATAAATTCAAACTTGGTGTTATTGCCTGGGCTAACCACATCTACTAGAGGATGGGTTTCTAACGACTGAACTTCTTCTTGGACAATATGAGGTTCGGGAGAGCGAGTATGAAGATAATCTTGTAAGATGGTTGAGGAATTGATGTCAAGTCCCAAGTGAGGGACCTTTCTAAGAGTTAAAGCATATGGAGAATGATAATCACCCCCAAACTTAGAGTTTTCAGTGTCTCTAGTTAGACTAGTCACAATCTCCCTAATTCCTAGGTCATCAGATTCCTGAAAATGAGCAATTGATTCTTCTAAGTCAGGTTCATCCTCATTAATCTCTACGAGTTCATCTAAGACTATTGTTTCTAAATCGTACGACTCTGAAACAGTATTCTCAGGATAAAACCGTTCCTCGAAACCATCATTGATTACAGTTTCTAAATCGTTCGACTCGAAAACAGTAGTCTCAAGATAAACCGGTTCCTCTAAACCTTTATCGGATTCGTAAACAGGACATACTACATCGTCTAAAACGGGGATATTTCTAGTCAAATCCTTGTCCTTTTGAATAGGTGAATAATTGTTAAAATTATTAGGATCTGAACCAGAAATAATATAATCATTATAAGGCTCAATTGGGGTAAGAAATTCCTGATCACTATTCCCACATGTTTCCGATTCTTCATCAGCACTATCCTCATCACAGTCGTTATTATAATAGCATGAAAATGGTTGAACCTCATCTAAAGTAGTGTTATCAATTCTAACCTCGTCATCCTGATTATGGAAATAACTATTCTCAAGGGTATTATCGGAAATACTATATCCAGCATTCTGCGCCTCTAACAAACGCTTCTCAATCCACTCACAAGATTTCCTGATGGTATCATGTATCGAAGTTTCACTATTAGTTGCGATTCTTTCGTCCATAACTAAGTCATTTATCTCAGTTGACTCATATGTTGACTCAAGTAACCTACGACGTGATGACTCAATTAGCCTACGCGCCTCATCTAGAGGAGAGGAATTATAAGATTTTTGATCGTAAGACAAATTCGCGTGTGGATAGTAATTGGGCTCACCATGGTATGAACCATAACCTTGAAAAGGTTGGCGTTCCAAACTACTATTCTCACCATGGTCATAAAATTGATGATGTTCATATTCAACTTCAGGTCGATACTCATTGTATTGGCTTCTATTATACCAGTTTGACATTCTTAATTGCAAGGGAATTCTACAAAATCACAAACAAGGCCGACTCGACAAAATCAAACCTATAAAATCTAGCAAACAAAAAGCATGATGGCTCCACTTAGATTGTTTCTAGACCATCTTCTATCTCTCGAAGGGGAATTCGTTACAATTTGAGCATACCCCTCTGGAATCAATCCGAGCTAATGTAAGTTGAATCGAGGCGAGGGAAGCTTAGTAGAGCTTTGATACCCAAGGCCTCACCGCATTAGAAGGGTGCGCAGTCACGCATTCAACTCACAGAAACCATCATGAACTTTGAAGTGTGCTTAAAGAGCAACCAATATTTTTCGAACGAGTTTCCTATTAAGCTCGTTACCCTATAGGTCTCGTTCTATTCCAAATTTTAAAGCTTGGGTTCGTGTTAGGTTTCGTTTTACTAAGGCGGGCAAGAAGGGAGCGGTGATGAAATACGAACCCTTATCTTGTATTGTCCAGGCCTTTCCCTTTACTAGGAATTTAAAAACAGTCCAAATTCGTCCTCAATCAATGAATCACCTTAAGGAATACAGTAAACCCGCCGACAGGGGATTCGCGAGTGTTTCGATGGACTTACCTCCCGTACCAGACGGGGGATGAACCGTTGAAGTCGACTCGGGCCACGACTCCTATGTCATGTACGAACCCGAGGGGCCGAGACGATATAATAATCGTTGTCCTTCCCTGCACACAGTTATATTTAAACCACCCTTCTGTAGGGTTTAAAAAAAAAAAGTCCAAAGTTCATAGTCCAAAAGTCCAAAAATAAAGTGCAAAAGAAAAAGTAAATTACAAAATATTTCCTAATACAATTCTAAAAAATAAATAATAAAACTAAATCCTAAAACAAAAATTGTCTTCTTTTTCTTCTCTTTTAGCTTTAAGCTTTGTTCCAAGCCCTTAGTATCCAACTTCAAACCTGCAAATCAAAGACACACCCAAAGAAACGTAAAGAGGAACAAATAAAAATAATAATAAAAAATTAATAAAAAATAAATCTAAAAAAATGCTACCTAAAAACAAATCCGCGTCGGCGGCGCCAAAAATTTGATGGATTTCAAATAGTGATTGTAGTAGTGGTAAAAAGGTTCTTTTCAGACTTGTGAAGAAAACAATTTTTAGATTTAAATTAAACTAGACAATTAAATAAAGTTGTTCAAAGTTATAGAGAAAAACACAAAGACTCTGGATTCCACCATTGTCCCATTAAATGATAAATTCTATTCAATATTTATGCAATTTTTTCCTTTTCAAGTGATTCTAATATTTGCCTATAATAAATTTTTGAAGTAATAATTGTAATCACAGAGTATGAAACATCAAAAGTTTTAAAAAACCCAGCATGCTTCATCAAAATAATTCACAACTACTCAATAAAAATCAATTTATCTATTTCAATTCCATGCAAATAATCATATAATAAATATTGCAAATAAGTAATAAAAATAGAATCATACCAATTAATCTGGGACAATGGCTTCCTCCATTGCCTCGGCTAATAGGTTTATCTCCTCATCCGAAAAACATAATCAAAAGATGTGTTCATGAATTAATAGGTGTTTTTATTGATGAAATAGTGTAAAAAGAAGTTTGCAACGCTGTAATGGTGTTACAGCATCACTGTTACAAAGATAAGTGTAGCTGTAAACGATATATTTTTGTTGCTGTAAAACAACGACACTCTATTTCTCTTTTAAGACTGTTGAAAAACGACTGCCTTAGCTTGTCTGTTCTTCGTGTTCTTGAAGGTCTTCAATGGCGGCAGAAGCAGCAACAATATCTCTCTGTAACTCGATTCTCTCGTCTCTCCTGACCTCTAAACTCTCTCCAAAACTTTTTCAACCCTTATATGACATAAACCCAACTATTTATAGGCTTTAAATCCCCTAGAAACTCGATCGAAATCGTTGAAAATTCCCATTATTCTTTACGGACAGTTGGGAGAATAATTCCCTTTTTGTTGCGTTCCACTGTTTTGTTAGCTATTCTCTCGTCACAAATCTCTTATATGAATTGGACTAAACTGATTTGACGTGTATCTCACGTAAGAATATCCCATAAATCTCTCAAACAATTCTTGAACCCTAAACAGAGAAGCGGTATCCTGTTTGGACTTTGATCTCTTCTCCCGGCTATTCCAGCCCAATTGGATCGAGGAAATTTCCTATAGAAGCCCAGTTAAGTCTATTAGAGTCCAGCCCAATCGAAATCCAGTGTCGAATCTCATAAAATCACGTCAAAAATCCAAACTCTAATTTACTGCTGTGAACTCCAAATTTCCCGCCATTTTTCTGTTTTGAACGTGAAGAAGAAGGGTGTCCCCCTATCCTCTGATGGGTTGCGAACATCAAGTGGTCATCCCTTATCAAGTGGGTCCCCCTCATCCAACTTAAGGATGCCTTTAGCAATTCTTCTGGGATGTTTTCCGCACTTTTTCGGGGTTCCTCCGGGGTATTTCTGGGGTGTCTCCAACATACTTCTGGGGTGCTTCTTGTAGTTATCAACGGAGGTCCAAATGCCGCATTTTTAGCCAATTTCGCCACAAAGCCTTATTCTTCCAAAAACACCTACAAATAAATAAAATAACCAAATAAGTACGATATTGAGCACTAACAATATATACAAATGAGCTATATTAGACACATAAATGCGTTTATCAAACTTTCTGGGGGGAAGCCGTATTTACAGCTTATTATCTTATAAACATAGTTTATTTAAGATCCAAAACTCTAAATACTCCATATGAATTATGGTATGGAAGAAAACCTAATCTGAGGTATTTAAGGGTTTTCGGAAGCAAATACTATATTCTCAAAGACAGAGAACATAGAGGAAAATTTGATTCCAAAAGTGATGAAAGAAAATTTCACAATATCATAACCAAAGTCATGATGGCATCAATTAACGTAGTTATTGATGACATTAGCGACTTTTGTCAAGACAATCACACCGCAACAGAGCTCCCTCCCTCTGAAACTATAATTAAAGAAAAACAGATTGAAGAAGAACCATCAGTTGTTCCTTTAATTAGTGACACAAATGATAAAGACGATAATGAAAGTATTGTTGAAAAACCCAATGATACTGAAAATATTGTCCAAAAACCCGTTAAGTGGGTACATCAAAGACACTCTACTGAAGACATCATCGGAGATGCTAATGCTAGAGTTATGACTCGAAGAGAACTTTAGAGTGTTTGTCACTATTCATGCTTTCTTTCTTCAATAAAATCGAAAAATATTGAGGAAACACTCAGTGAACCTGCTTGGGTAAACTCGATGCATGAAGAACTTAACCAGTTCAAAAGACAAGAAGTGTGGGAACTTGTTCCTAAGCCGACAGGAGTAAACATCGTTGGAACAAAGTGGATCTACAAGAACAAATCAGACGAATTCAGAACAATTGTCAGATTCAAAGCTAGGCTCGTTGCTCAAGGATATTCTCAAATTGAAGGTATTGACTTTGATGAAACTTTTTCTCCTGTTGCTCGTTTAGAATCAATAAGACTGTTACTTGCTTATGCTTGCTATCTTAAAATAAAACTTTTTCAAATGGATATTAAATCAACATTTCTGAATGAGGATTTAAAGGAAGAAGTATTTGTCGCTCAACCCAAAGGATTCGAAGATCCATTATTCCCAGATCATGTCTTTAAACTCAAAAAAGCCTTATATGGTCTAAAACAAGCTCCAAGAGCTTGGTATGATAAGCTGACATCCTTCTTACTTCAAAAAGGATTCTCTAGAGGTGGTGTTGATAAGACACTCTTCACCAAATGGAGTGGAAAAAATGTTCTTGTAGCACAAATATATGTAGATGACATCATCTATGGATCCACCTCAAAATCTCTAACAGATGAATTTCTGAATCTTATGAGTGGAGAATTCGAAATGAGCAATGTTGGAGAATTATCATATTTTCTTGGCTTGCAAATACAACAATAAAAAAACAATATTCTTCTTTCTCAAGAAAAATATGCAAGGAATTTAGTTGAAAATTCGAACTAAAAGGGGCGGCACCTATGGCAACTCCGATGCCAACTACTGGAAAACTTCAATCAAATCTAGGAGAAAAATCAGTTGATCAGAAATTATACAGATCTATGATATGAAGCTTGTTATATCTAACTGCAACAAGACTAGACATTGCCTTTAGTGTGGGATGTTGTGCTAGATTTCAAGCTGATCCTAGAGAATCACATCTCAAAGTTGTAAAACGAATCATTAGATACGTTAATGGTACACTAGATTATGGTTTATCAAATTCTATGGATACAAACACAGTCTTGTTGCCTATTCAGATGCTGATTTGGAAGGATGTGTAGAAGATCGAAAAAGCACCTCTGGTGTTTGCTTCTATGTTGGTAAAAATATTGTAGCTTGGCATAACAAGAAACAGAATTCACAGTCCTTGTCAACCTATGAAGCAGAATATATTGATGCCGGTACATGTTGTACCCAACTATTATGGATGAAACAAATGCTCATTGATTATGGAATAAATATTTCAACTATGAGCATACTTTGTGATAACTCAAGTGTTATTCGATTGACTGAAAATCCAGTTGAACATTCTCGTACTAAACACATAGACATTAAATATCACTTTATTAGAGAATTATATGAGAATGGAGTTATCAAATTAGAGTATGTTCCATATGAACGTCAGCTTGCTGATATTCTCACTAAACCCTTAGATAGGGAAACATTCGAAAATCTAATGAAGTCTATCGGAATCGTCAAGGTACATTAGTACCTTGAGTTTCGGGGTTTTCAACTTTTGTTATGCACAAGTTAAAACCGGTTTTCAACCTTTCTCTAGTAAAGTTTGGTTGTTGTTGTTCTTTTGTCTTGCAAGAGGATGAGAACATAGTGATATTTTGGTATCAATTCTCCCTGGAAAAGATGCAAACATTTTTGGAGAAGAGGATGCGGAATTTGAGGTAATGAATTTGTTAGTTGATCGTTTTCCTGTTTAAGAAAAGCCTGATTTTATTGCATATATTTATTGCTTTTGCTTAACAAAATTTCGGTGCAATTGATGTTTTATTCCATTGTTTATGTATGGATGTGCGTGTGATTCAATTGTTTCCGGTTAAGAAAAACTATTATTATCTTGATTTATTGTTTGGTATCAATTGTTTAGGCTTACAAAATATTGGTGCAATTGCGTCCCTTTAATGTCTATGTTGTTTCAATTGCTTCCGGTTGAGGTAAATAATTATGCAAGTTGATTTACTTGGTTTATATGAATAGTTTATGGCTTAACAAAAGAGTTTTCGGGATGAATTGTTTAGTCAAATTCGATTCCGGATAAGAGAAACTAAGTTAATTCTGATCTTAGTTAGACTTATCCAAGTGGAGGTTTCGGTTATTCAAGTCTAATCGAATGCCTTAACAAGAAATGCTAGTTAACTAACCTAGTACTTGTCTTGTTTAAACGTGAAAGGTCTAAGTTATATGGATAATTAGAGCCTGATGAGAAAAATAAAGTTAATTCTGATCTTTATTTTGGTCTTATCGAACAAGCGATTGTATTTGTACAATCGGTTTAGCAAAGGAACTAATGTGCTTAGTCGCTTTTTTGGCTTGCTAAACTATTAGGAAAAATAACTTCGGGCAATTGTTTCCTTGGTAACATATCAAAACAAAATTACTTTGTAGTTTCGGTCTTGATATTGGTTATCAAAAATAGTGTGTGGAACCCTCGTGCTTGACTCTTATAGGTTTTGCAAGTCTTGTGAGATTTGTAAGATCCTTTCGGTTTGCTTTTTATTTGCTCGTACCTTTGTCCTTTTGTGACAAAAAGGGGGAGAAATATATGGATTAAACAAGTGATACTTATAGTGATTTGTATTGATTTGGTATACTAAGGGAAAGGACAATGGTGCTTAAACGTTATATCTAAATAAAGAGTAAAGCATAGACTAAGGGGGAGTAACATATCATATGATCATGGAATAACAAAGACGTGCGGATTGAAAATCTACCTATCTTACCTTTAGGGGGGGTATTAGCTTTGTTATTGTAATGTCAATAGCGACATTTAAAGGATTGAATGTATACAAATTATTGTGTTGTTGAATTTGGGAATCAAGCGTATGTGTAATAAATTCTTGTAATTTGTTTATCCGTATGATGTAAGAGTTTTGTCACTAAAATTGACAAAGGGGGAGATTGTTAGAACATAGCTCGGTTGAACCCACCAAGCGTTGGTATGTCAAGTTTGATTGTCATATTTTAGTGAATCAAAACTCATTTAAAGAGTCGCTTGATTATTTACTAGAGTCAACTTCGTATAGGTTAGCTTGAAAGTATTAGGATATGAGACGTTACAAGTATTACGTGAAGAATTGAAGAATGTGAAGAAGTAAGGAGCTACAACAACGACATCATCCTTCCACTGAGGTTCGTAATATTTGACTTGAACTGTTTCATTCCCTAACGTATCTTTCAAGTCGTGCATATTGAATACATAACTGCGAAGATGTGAATGATTATACTCTAGTTAGACATAGTATTAAGGAATACAATACGAAGTATAACGTTTTTTGTTTTGAACTTCGTATATAAGACATCCACATAATCGTATGAATGCTATTATGATTATGTATGGGTATGAGGTGAAGATTTCGTCCTAGGAAACAATGTTTTTACATTTGTTTAAAGGAAGTACAATTCATAAACTTGTGTTATGAACCGAAAGAAAAATTGCTAGGCTTATTGGTATTGTTATTCATTGCAAATCTTTTTGAATTGCCAATATGTGCGTTAAGTGCATAATTGGCATATATTTATTGTCTAATTCCATGTTAGTAATTTCTTATATTCTTGCAAACTATTGTATATTACGTTTGTTTTCTCTTATTTATGTTTTGCTAGGTGAATCATCCAAAAGAAGCGATTTGGCACTCAATTGTGCATAAAAGAAGTTGGCTAAAAGCGGAGAAGGCCAAAGACCAAGTGGAACTCGTTCGAACTTAGGAGTCCTTGATATCATCTTGAAGAGGACGAAAAGACGAAGCAATCGGCGAAAAAACGAGCTCATTCCGACATCATATGAGGAAGCTAGGAGCAAAAGAAGAGGTTAAGCCTATCAGTTCCACAGAACTGACAGTTAACTAAGAAGGAAACAAGAAATTTCACTGTCAGTCTTGCAAGACTGATAGTTGAAAGTGTAAACTGTTAAAGGCACCAGTCATGCAGATCAGGGGCACTACCTTTCTTCTTCATGCACAAGCGATCAAAACCAGGGTTCTTTTTGGAAGTTGTTGCCGGAGTTTATTGATGGGTTGCTGGCTTGCTGCCAGTGTCAGAGCTCGAGGAAACAAGATGTGTGGTATTCTCGAAAGATTGAAAATGGTGGACAATGGCAGTATTGAATTGAGTTGAGATGATGCTGGCAGAAAACAAAGAAGAAGCTCGAGTCTACAATGAGGTTAAACTGGATTTTGTTGCTGCCGGTGAGAAAGTGAAAGAATGGTTGTTGTGAACACATAGATCACGATGGCATCCACGTTTTCACAAACAATGTTCGCATACAATCATTCATTATAAAACTGAGCATGGTATGCATAAAACTACGAGGGTGCGGTGACTCATCGACTCAGAGCCTTCGGGCTCGTCCTTGTCTAGTCATATTTAACATTGCTAATCATATAACATGATAAATAAAGAATCCAAGCATAAACATAAAGTCATAATGTAAAGCGCTGAATGTAAATGAGACGATGATTTACGTGGTTCAGCACTAAGGCCTACATCCACGGAATTGGTGTTTCACTATGTATTGAGGGATTACAAAGATAGTCAAATGACTTTTAAGTGAGCAGCGATGCTATGGGGAAATGGGGAAAAGAGAATCATACTTACTCTTCTTATTTATCTCTCTTATGTTCTTCCCTAATTGCTGAGAACTGGTCGACCCCTTCTCTCTTAGTGGAGAGGGGTAATTATAGGGTTACTACGTGGGATCCACTTCTGAGATCAGCTGTTATCTTATCTTCTCGTTCTTTGTGTCGATCTCGCTGGTATCTTCGTCTTCCACGATGCCCCCAGCGGTTTATGCTTGGTGACGATGAGTCGCCTCTTCATCCTCCAGAGGTTGGTCGGCACGTATGCTAATCTAGGGTGTTTAATGCGGGTGGTTGGGTCGTCTGCACGCGCCAGCTAGTTGTCTGCTGCCCCTGTCACATCCGTGTCAGTTGGACTAACTCTCTCCGTTGATCTTGGATCCTTCTCAAGATGGAATAAAGTGAATCCTTGGGTGCTCTTCAGTGCTTCGCAGTAACCCCTTCCTTGAGTGCTCCTCAATTCTCAGCCATCAGATCTATCAGATGATGATCTTATACTGATGAAACGTGTTGCTTGGATATCCACGCGTGGCATCATATCTCGATGCTCCCAGATGTGCGTCCTCCACGTGTGTTTCTCCAGACACGTGGAGAGTGATGAATTATATGCATACAATTTTCCCATTTTCTTCTGACTAAGGCGTCAGTTGAAGTTAGAGGAAAATCTTCCTCACATATTCTTCATCTCTTTATAATAACTTCCCCTAGATTTCAGGTCACGTTTCCCACTCCTTGCAATAATTTCTTCTTGGATTAAGGGGCGGTTTCAATCTCCTTCAATGCTATAAATAGGAGAGAGAATGTTAAAAATTTGAAATAAATTTCATTCCTTCATTCTCTTGTCAGTTCATAATTCTTTCTCTCCTGAACCTTCTCATTCTCCTCTTCTTGTTTTCTAGGCATTAAATTCTGCTGGTGATATTGTGAGTAAGATCTTCCTAGGATTTTTCGAAGTTTGACTGTTGTTATTGTTCATCGTCTTCTCATCGCACGCTTCAGCTCATTAAAGCTTTTGATACAGTTATGAGATTATTTTTTCTTCGATCTTGATTGTTTGTTCATCTTCTGCTACTGTGTTCTTAGTTTTTTGATGAAGCACAAATATACAAAGTATATATACTTGCCCCTGTTCTTTATCACAAAACTTACGGATTCGTACTTGAAAATTTAAGCTTGTCCACGATGTTCCCAATTAAGTTAGGGTTCTTCGTTTTCTGTGACTCTAGGGTTTTCAGTTGATATGTTTGATAAACTGGTATAAGTTTTGACAAATTTCACGTTTTATGATCTTCATTTGATTATCTGTTTGTATCTTTATCTTGTTTTTATTCTTCTTCGTAGTTATGGATGATCGTCAGCGGGTTCCTTACCAAACTCCGTCGCCGAGCCCTCATAGGTCTCCTTCACATAGAAGCCCTGACATATCTCCGCCAGGGGGTGGTTCGTCTAGCTCTTCACAATTAGATCCTCGTGCTCAGAAGACTTCATCCTCTTCGGGTCTGAGAGCTTTGTCTATAAAGATACGAGATCAACCGAAGGGTCCTCCTGGCTCTAGGTATGTCGTTACTCATCCCTCTACTCCTTCGAGTGCCAGGCCAACAAATACACTGACTCCTTCTCCTCATCGTGATGAACCGCTGGATGTTCCACCTCTTCGTTCCGTTGCCCCACCTTCGATGCCCCACCAGAGGCCTTCAGTTCCACCTCCAATAGTCCCTACTAAAGGAAAATCTGTTAAGGGTACTGCTTCGAAGACTGATTTATCAAAAAATCCCCCGACTAAGAGGAAAGCCTCGGATATGAGTCCTCCGAAGAAGCCTTCGTCAGATCCTGCTGATGATTCAGATGTTTTCCCAGTAATTCGAAGCATCACGGTTGGTAAGAAGAAAGTCATATTCAAGCATATAGATCTTGCCGCGTTCAAGGCAAAGCATGAACCCGACGCTTTCAAAGTTAGGTTTTATGCTCCCGATGATGATCTTACTTATTCTGATTTCGAAGTATAAATACGATGAATTCCATTTGCTGACTACGGTGGGGGCCTTCGAAGCTGGTCTCATGTGTCCATTATACAAGTTAGGAGACTCTTTCTATTATGATGTATTGGCTAACCGCGAGGGTTCCACTCCACACACCCATAGCCGCTCTGTGACACAGTTGACTGGGAACTATCATGGCGCTCTTAAAGAATGTTATCTTCGAAGTAAAGGTGAAACGATGATGACCTGCTATGTTCCTAACCCTGCTGAGAGAGACTGGTATACTCCCCAGAATTTCAATAATTCTTTCGGATATTACATTAACAGTAGGAATCGTAAGCCATGGAGTGTTGGCCTTCGTAATATTGTTGCTCCTCATGGTGAAATTCGTCTCTTAAGTGAGGTGAGTGATGCTAAGCTGAAGTACGTTCCTGGTACCGAAGGGTCTACTCAGTGGAAGATTTTTCCTACCCGTAAGAGGATTAAGCGTGATCATGACTATGAGTGGCACGCTACTGTTATTGAAGTTATCGGTCCTTAGGATTACGGCTGGTACCTGGTCCTCGTGGGTGGCGCCCTGTTGCCGATAGTCAAGCTCATGAGACTTCTCCAGCTCTTTATGGAAATTTCTTCCCCTGGCGATTGAATTTTGAAGGTATGAATTTTGAGTATGCCTTCGATGCTGTCGACGCGGATGAGGAAGAAAGTTCTGATGTCACCCTTCCTTCGAAGAGTACTGCTGCTGTCAAGGTATGGCTTCTTCTTATATTTTCCCCTTTCCTTCTTGATTTGAAAAAATATATTTTCTCAAGGGAAGAAGGGAATAACCTTAGGAATAATTCCATATTACTCTGCAGGTGACGAAGAAGAAGAAAATTGGTCCCATGCAATCTTCTACCATTGCTGTTGACGAGACAGAAGTTCCTGATGAGGTTAATAGCCCCGTGAACGAAGAATTTGGTGAAGAAGAGGAACTGACTGACGAAGAGGAGCGTATTGAGTCTCCTCCCTACAATCACGAAGGTGGTAGTGGAGCTGTCAAAGAGGAACTTGGCCCCGGTGGTGGCGGAGCTAGTGAAGAAGAAATTGCCCCTGGTGGCGGTCCTTCTATTCACGAATTCTCTTTTGGAAAGATCTATTCCGTATGTGAGCCAATTGATATGAGCGCTGCCATGGGTCTTGCTTCAGAGTTCTCTCTGATTTCCCCAAACGATGATTGGGATGTTCTTTGCAACTCTGACAAGGGGAATACCGCAGGTGAGAAGACTGTCGATGCGGAAAAGAGTTCTGATGGCGAAGATGCAGATGCTCTTTCTAATAAGGAGGCGGAGACTAGGAAAAAGTCTGAAGCTGAAAAGAGTTCTGACGCTGGGGAGAATATTGCTGCTGGTGAGGCTTCCACTGAGTCTCTCTTGGAGGATTTTCCGCAATCCTTAATGCGCGAGGGTGATGATGCTATCCTTGATTGGCTGATGAAGAAGAACTTGATGTTCGTACCCAATCCTGCTCCAATGCTTCCTGGTGAGAAGAATTTCGATGCCTATACTCGTCGGATGATGCAACTGTCCTCCGAAGATAGAGTTACAGACATGTGGGATACGAATTTGAAGGCTGCGTCTACTAATCTTCTGGTTGACCCCCCATCTACTGTTGTTGACATGATGGCCATAGCTGATGGGTATCAGTATGGTTTTCCTCGGCAGCGGATGCTTGAAGTAAGTTGTCTTAATTTCCCATGAATTGCAAGGTGTTCTGCTGTGTTATATAATAATCATCTCTCTTTGAAACGCAGATGATGAGGAGCGAGCACTACAATCATACTCTGTATCAGTTCTTCAGGGAAAAGTCCCTTAAATTGGAAGCCAAGCTTCGCCATAGGGAAGAGGAATTATCTGCTGCTGAGACGGTTATCTCTGCCAGAGATAAAGAGATACTTGAGCTAAAGAACCGTCTGAAAGGAAAAGAACATCTTGGCGCCGAAAAATAGAAGCTTCGTCATGAGTTGGCCCTGGTTCGTAGTGAGTTGGAGCAGGCTCGTAAAGATGCTCGTCTTTAAAAGGTTCGTTTTCTTTTGTTATCTTCCTCTTCGTCACTCCTTTCATGTACTTAGCGTTATGTCTGAGTCTCCCCACCCTATTGGTGGGCCCGGAGATGTGTATAAATGAAGCGTGGATAAAAACGGGGGCCTACAGTAATACCGCAAGTGCACGGTCGTCGGTTGTAGCTCGTGCAAGTACGGGTCGATCCACAGAGATCGGGTGTGTTTTGGAAAGTGTTTTAGCTAATTGGGTTCCTAAATTGCTATTGGGTTATGAAGCCTTTTGGCTTAAATTGGGCTTTGAGTACTAATGGGTTTGAATGCCCTTTGAATGAATTGGGCTTAGTGGGTTTGTTAAAAATAAAATGAACTGAGCTTGGGCTCAGTTATCTTTGAAGTGCAAATGGGCTTTGGGCCTTTGATTGAGCTTTGGGCTCAATTTCACCTTAACAGTGAAATGGTCTTTCACAGTAATTGGGCTTTGGTTTTGGTCTTCTGATGAGCCCAAGTTGTGCTCTGGGCTTTTGGTTTTAGAAACTGGGCTTGGTTACTGAGGACTGGGCCTTAGGCTTCACTGAAGTGAATTGGGCTCAGTTGGACTGTGGACTCAGTTGGCCTTGGATCTTTAGCTAAGCCTTTGGGGAGGAAGCAGCAGTGTTAAGACTGCACAGCAGAAGGGCAGCAGCACAAGTGAAGCAAACAATGCAAAGCAGCAGAAGTGAAGCAAACAATGCAGTAAAAGAAAACAGCAACAGCAGATGCAGGGCAGATAGTAATGCAGCAGAGAAAGAGGTGCAGGGCAAGTGCAACACCAGTAGTAGCAGCAACAGCAGGGAAGGCAGCAGCACAAGTGCTGCACAGCAGCTGCAGATGAGTTGCAGCAGCAGCTGCACAAGCAGTGCACAGGAAAGCAAAGGCTGCAGCAACAGCTGCTGCAGCAGACAACAGCAGAGGCAGCAGTGTAGCAGAAACAGACAAGGCAGTGCAGAAAATGCAGCAAGCAAAAACAACACAGGGCAAAAACAAGAAACAAAACAAATGAAAACTAAACAGCAACAAAACAATGAACAAAAGCAAAACAAAACAAGAATGAACCAAGGCCTAAGGCCAAGGGCAGGGATGTGGTGAAGCTGAAATGAAGCAAGGCTAGGCAGAATACAGGCAAACAGGAGGTATACTAAAAGAATGGAAGAGAACTAGCTTGCTATAAGCACTAGTTTCTCCCAATGCACAATCAACACTGCATCCTAAGCATACACAGGGAATGGCAAGAAAATCAGCTTGCTTTAAGCACTGATTTCTTCCATTACACAATCAGCACATAGCTTCTAAGATGTATCTAGTCCAGCATTCCTTCAAATGACAGTGAATTTAAACATGACAGTGAATTGATACTAACAGTGAGCAATAACATTAACAGAACAAAGTAACAAACATTAACAAGAATGAAATGGGAATCAAAACATGAAATTAAACAAGCACATAACAAGATACATTTAACAGGATACTAACATGACAGGACATAAGCATAACAGGAATACAACATGAACATGAAACTAAGCAGCAAATTCAAAATTAACAGGAGACTAAGCAGGAGACTAACACTCAAAATTGAACTGTAAAGTGAACTGAAAATTAACATTTTAACATTTAACAGAACTTTGATAGTTCTGGATGTTGGCTACTCCAAACATGCTTTCTAACACAACCCATAGTTCCAATTTATAGTCACAGACCCAAATTCCCTAAATTACCTAATTCCCCCAAAATTAGGGTTTGTTCTTCCCCAAATTACAAAAATTGAAATTAGGTTTTACCTAATCACTGATAGCACTCAATAGCTTCGACCCAATCTTCCTCTGACTCCCCTCATGCTATCCACGCCTCCAATTGCTTCATCTATCAATCTAATTCACCAAATCCAATCCTAACAGTGAAGAGGATGGTGGAGTTGTTGAAATAGCTTAATAGGTGATAGGGGTGATGATATTAGTGATGGGTTGCGGTTGTTGTGGAGAGTTGGTGGTTTGGTGGCTGTTGCAGGAGTGGTGGTGATGATGGTGTGGTGCGGCAGGGAAGGAGGTGGTTCTGCAGAGGGGGGGTGATGGTGGTAGATGGGTTCGATAGAATGGGAGAAGGGGGTTGTTTGGTTAGGTGGTAGGGCTCGGGTGATAGAGTGTTGAGCGAATCCATCTAGTCTTGATGTTCTGTGACTCGAGCTGCGAGATGCGAAGCTGGTAGGTAGATCGGACGGTGATGTGAAGTGAAGCTTGTATCGACCGTCAGATTTTTTGATACAACGAAATCAACGATGCCAGATGGAGTTAGGTACTGTAGTGTTAGGCGGAGATATCAAACTTTGATGCACAGCAAGGGAGCGACCGTTGGATTCAACTACCATCTAATCTGAAGGCTTGGAATTTCAGCGCTGTGGTGCTCGGCAGAGACATCAGATTTTGATGCTCTATGAGGGAGCGACCGTCGGATGCTTCTGAGAAATGATCTGATGGCTGAGAACGGAGGCGCTTTTGTGTGTAGAAAATGAGGTTGTGCGCACCATTCTTCGCGGTTTCCTTGCGTAATTTCTCCCGGCTTTTCACTACTTTTCTGCTCTTTTCGCTCCGCGACTCATCCGAACTTTATTTATTACCTAAAAATACAAAATTAATTAATAAAAATATTTATTCTTGAAAACACTGAAAATACAGAATATGGGATAATATGTAGAATTAATGCACAAAAGATGAGTTAAAATGCCAACAAAAAGGGATAAATATATACAATATTTGGCACTCATCAAATACCCCCAAACCTGAATTTTACTTGTCCTCAAGTAAAACAAAACTAAGGAAATCCTAACTATACCACTGTCGCTGGTCTCTCGAATGCATTATAGCGTATGCACTAAGCCTTTTAAACCACTAAGTGTCCCTAGTGGACGAGTTGAAGTCTCGTGAAGGTTTACCAGAGGTGTGCCTACAAAACCTAAGGACAAAATATAACTCATATCCATCAAACGTGACATGTGCAAAACAGTTAAGCTCACAGCAAAATGGAGATGTCAATCTAGCTATCGAAGGCACAATCCTAGCACTGATAACAAATAAAGACATGTGATAAGAGTGTAAAGTGTATCTACACATGGTAAAGAAAGATCTGAAGTCATGACTACTAATCACCAAGAGATAGTTTCTCAGGCTAAGAACTGAGGTCGAAATCTAGCTAGCTGTCGGACTTTACGAGAATTGTGAATGAGTTGGAGGTATTTCACAATTACTCGCGTTGTACATCAATGGCATACACTCTGCTATTACAAAAAACAACAAAATGACTATTTACATGACTCTTATTTACATTGACTATTTTATTTTTGGAACAAGAGAGATGGAATTGATAAATACTTGATTTTTTTTTTTTTGTTTTTGTATTTCTGATTATATTTTTTCTCTTTTTTTTTTTTTTTTTTTTTTCTGAATTATACATCGTTTTTTTTTTTTTTTTTTTTTTTTTTTTTTTTTTAACTGAAAGGAAACACTTTTGATACATATACAAAAAGAAATAAAAAATTACATGACACTTTGCAAGAGGTAGCCCTTTTGATGCACCCAGTTAAATTCGATGTTGTTTTTCTTAATGTAACCTCCACCTTCTATCCCAACCAACCAAAGAACAAGCTAGTCAAGTTTCGTTCAGTATTCTAAAGTGATTGGCAATCGTAAACTTCCTATCCAACACCTTGAAGATCGAGGCCATACATGTATTGGTAGATCGTGCGCGTGCAAATTTCTTATCACTATGTGAATTGTGCTAGAATCAGGGTGCTAAATATCTAGACTAAGACTCCTAATAAAATACATATTTGCACAAGAGTCAACATTTCAAGGTAAATGAGCTCCATTTTTATGATTTTTCATTTTTAATTTTTTTTGAATTTCGATTTTTCAATTTTTTTTTGGAATTTTTCAATTTTTTCAAAAGAAGAAGGAGTTTTGTTTCAATTATAGCATATTATCGTGGCATCTACTCTATACCCCAAACCTAAACTAAACATTGTCCTCAATGTTTCAAAATATGGAAAGAATTAAAATGCAACATATGGAAAGGGACTCTGAGTAGAGTAAAAGGAGAGAGAATACCCGATTTCGGCGAAAGCAGAATTAAAACTCCGTTATTCAAGGCAAAAATCCAAATATTTCAGCCGAGATCATATTGGATTAGCAAAATATATACAAAAGGAACAAAAGGTTTTTAAGAAATTTTATCTACTGGATTATATACAAAAAATCACCATACACCAAAAGTCTAAAGAGTTGAGGATCAACCACAAAGAAAAAGTGTAGAGACATGGAAAGTTTCAAAACACTAAAAATTGGACTTAAATGGGAGAAAAATAAAACTTTTTTTTTTTTTTTTTTTTTTTTAAGAAAATAAAATTGGTTTTTGAATGGGAAGCAAAGAAAATTTTGGTTTTTTTTTTTTTTTTTTTTTTTTTTTTTTTTTTTAGAAAAAAGAAAATAAATTTGGTTTTGAAATGGGAGCACGCCCACTGTTTGTCCTCTAATGGAATGGAAGCTGCGACCACGAAACACTAAGTTTTAATTTTGAAAATTTAATTTGGCCCAGTTGGTTAAGGCCCGACGTTTGTTTTAAAACTTTGGTTTCGAGGTCCACTCTGAGTGGAAGCAAGTCCACAATCAGTTATAAGCTCAGCTGGGTTTAAACCCAGAATACAAAATACAAGTCCATGGAAGAATTAAACAAGCCCACACAAATAAATACAAGCCCACAAATTAAACAAACAAGCCCACAAATAAATTATTACAAACCCAAAATAAAAATAAAAAGCCCAAAAAATTGGGTTAATTATTACAAGCCCACAATTAAAGAAATTTGGAAGCCCACAGGTTGGGTTCTCTCAATTGAATGGTTAGGCTTACCTTTTTAGCACAGCCAGCTGCTCTGATATTGTTGCAAAAACCCAGTTGGGTTTGGTTCTTTTCCTTGGTGGCGTCCCAGCAGAGGAAAAACAGGTTCAGAACGGCAGGTCCAACAGCAAATGAAATGAAGCAGATGCAGATGCAAATGCTATGCAATGAAATACAAAATAGCTACGAAAAACACAGATAAAACACAAACACCAATCCCCGGCAACGGCGCCAAAAACTGGTGGGCCCGGAGATGTATAAATGAAGCGTGGATAAAAACGGGGGCCTACAGTAATACCGCAAGTGCACGGTCGTCGGTTGTAGCTCGTGCAAGTACGGGTCGATCCACAGAGATCGGGTGTTTTGGAAAGTGTTTTAGCTAATTGGGTTCCTAAATTGCTATTGGGTTATGAAGCCTTTTGGCTTAAATTGGGCTTTGAGTACTAATGGTTTGAATGCCCTTTGAATGAATTGGGCTTAGTGGGTTTGTTAAAATAAAATGAACTGAGCTTGGGCTCAGTTATCTTTGAAGTGCAAATGGGCTTTGGGCCTTTGATTGAGCTTTGGGCTCAATTTCACCTTAACAGTGAAATGGTCTTTCACAGTAATTGGGCTTTGGTTTTGGTCTTCTGATGAGCCCAAGTTGTGCTCTGGGCTTTTGGTTTTAGAAACTGGGCTTGGTTACTGAGGACTGGGCCTTAGGCTTCACTGAAGTGAATTGGGCTCAGTTGGACTTGGACTCATTGGCCTTGGATCTTTAGCTAAGCCTTTGGGGAGGAAGCAGCAGTGTTAAGACTGCACAGCAGAAGGGCAGCAGCACAAGTGAAGCAAACAATGCAAAGCAGCAGAAGTGAAGCAAACAATGCAGTAAAAGAAAACAGCAACAGCAGCTGCAGGGCAGATAGTAATGCAGCAGAGAAAGAGGTGCAGGGCAAGTGCAACACCAGTAGTAGCAGCAACAGCAGGGAAGGCAGCAGCACAAGTGCTGCACAGCAGCTGCAGATGAGTTGCAGCAGCAGCTGCACAAGCAGTGCACAGGAAAGCAAAGGCTGCAGCAACAGCTGCTGCAGCAGACAACAGCAGAGGCAGCAGTGTAGCAGAAACAGACAAGGCAGTGCAGAAAATGCAGCAAGCAAAAACAACACAGGGCAAAAACAAGAAACAAAACAAATGAAAACTAAACAGCAACAAAACAATGAACAAAAGCAAAACAAAACAAGAATGAACCAAGGCCTAAGGCCAAGGGCAGGGATGTGGTGAAGCTGAAATGAAGCAAGGCTAGGCAGAATACAGGCAAACATGAGGTATACTAAAGAATGGAAGAGAACTAGCTTGCTATAAGCACAGTTTCTCCCAATGCACAATCAACACTGCATCCTAAGCATACACAGCAATGGCAAGAAAATCAGCTTGCTTTAAGCACTGATTTCTTCCATTACACCATCAGCACATTCTTCTAAGATGTATCTAGTCCAGCATTCCTTCAAATGACAGTGAATTTAAACATGACATGAATTGATACTAACAGTGAGCAATAACATTAACAGAACAGTAACAAACATTAACAAGAATAAATGGACTCAAAACATGAAATTAAACAAGCACATAACAAGATACATTTAACAGGATACTAACATACATGGGACATAAGCATAACAGGAATACAACATGAACTGAAACTAAGCAGCAAATTCAAAATTAACAGGAGACTAAGCAGGAGACTCACTCAAAATTGAACTGTAAAGTGAACTGAAAATTAACATTTTAACATTTACAGAACTTTGATAGTTCTGGATGTTGGCTACTCCAAACATGCTTTCTAACACAACCCATAGTTCCAATTTATAGTCACGACCCAATCCCTAAATTACCTAATTCCCCCAAATTAGGGTTTGTTCTTCCCCAAATTACAAAATTGAAATTAGGTTTTACCTAATCACTGATAGCACTCAATAGCTTCGACCCAATCTTCCTCTGACTCCCCTCATGCTATCCACGCCTCCAATTGCTTCATCTATCAATCTAATTCACCAAATCCAATCCTAACAGTGAGAGGATGGTGGAGTTGTTGAAATAGCTTAATAGGTGATAGGGGTGATGATATTAGTGATGGGTTGCGGTTGTTGTGGAAGTTGGTGGTTTGGTGGCTGTTGCAGGAGTGGTGGTGATGATGGTGGTGCGGCAGGGAAGGAGGTGGTTCTGCAGAGAGGGGGGTGATGGTGTGAGATGGGTTCGATAGAATGGGAGAAGGGGTTGTTTGGTTAGGTGGTAGGGCTCGGGTGATAGAGTGTTAGCGAATCCATCTAGTCTTGATGTTCTTGTGACTCTTAGCTGCGAGATGCGAAGCTGGTAGGTGATCGGACGGTGATGTGAAGTGAAGCTTGTAGCGACCGTCAGATTTTTTGATACAACGAATCAACGATGCCAATGGAGTTAGGTACTAGTAGTGTAGGCGAGATATCAACTTTGATGCACAGCAAGGGAGCGACCGTTGGATTCAACTACCATCTAATCTGAAGGCTTGGAATTTCAGCGCTGTGGTGCTCGGCAGAGACATCAGATTTTGATGCTCTATGAGGAGCGACCGTCGGATGCTTCTGAGAAATGATCTGATGGCTGAGAACGGAGGCGCTTTTTGTGTGTAGAAAATGAGTTGTGCGACCATTCTTCGCGTTTCCTTGCGTATTTCTCCTCTCGGCTTTCACTACTTTTCTGCTCTTTTCGCTCCGCGACTCATCCGAACTTTATTTATTACCTAAAAATACAAATAATTAATAAAAATATTTATTCTTGAAAACACTGAAAATACAGAATATGGGATAGTAGAATTAATGCACAAAAGATGAGTTAAATGCCAACAAAAAGGGATAAATATATACAATATTTGGCACTCATCAAATACCCCCAAACCTGAATTTTACTTGTCCTCAAGTAAACAAAACTAAGGAAATCCTAACTATACCACTGTCGCTGGTCTCTCGAATGCATTTATAGCGTATGCACTAAGCCTTTAACCACTAAGTGTCCCTAGTGGACGAGTTGAAGTCTCGTGAAGGTTTACCAGAGGTGTGCCTACAAACCTAAGGACAAAATATAAGCTCATATTCCATCAAACGTGACATGTGCAAAACAGTTAAGCTCACAGCAAATGGAGATGTCAATCTAGCTATCGAGGCACAATCCTAGCACTGATAACAAATAAAAGACATGTGATAAGAGTGTAAAGTGTATCTACACATGTGTAAAGAAGATCTGAAGTCATGACTACTAATCACCAAGAGCTAGTTTCTCAGGCTAAGAAGAGGTCGAAATCTAGCTAGCTGTCCGGACTTTACGAGAATTGTGAATGAGTTGGAGGTATTTCACAATTACTCGCGTTGTACATCAATGGCATACACCCTCCTTGCTTATTACATAAACAACAAAATGACTGATTTACATGACTCTTATTTACATTGACTATTTTATTTTTGGAACAAGAGATGATGGAATTGATAAATACTTGATTTTTTTTTTTTTTTTTGTGTATTTTTCTGATATATTTTTTTTCTCTTTTTTTTTTTTTGTTTTTTTTTTCTGAATATATACATCGTTTTTTTTTTTTTTTTTTTTTTTTTTTTTTTTTTTAACTGATAAGGAAACACTTTTGATACATATACAAAAGAAAATAAAATTACATGACACTTTGCAAGAGGTAGCCCTTTTTGATGCCCCAGTTAAATTCGATGGTTGTTTTTCTTAATGTAACCTCCACCTTCTATCCACCAACCAAAGAACAAGCTAGTCAAGTTTCGTTCAGTATTCTAAAGTGATTGGCAATCGTAACTTCCTATCCAACACCTTGAAGATCGAGGCCATACATGTATTGGTATCGTGCGCGTGCAAATTTCTTATCACTATGTGAATTGTGCTAGAATCAGGGTGCCTAATATCTAGACTAAGACTCCTAATAAAAACATATTTGCACAAGAGTCAACATTTCAAGGTAAATGAGCTCCATTTTTTATGATTTTTTCATTTTTTAATTTTTTTTTTGAATTTCGATTTTTTCAATTTTTTTTTTGGAATTTTTCAATTTTTTTCAAAAAGAAGAAGGAGTTTTGTTTTCAATTATAGCATATTATCGTGGCATCTACTCTATACCCCCAAACCTAAACTAAACATTGTCCTCAATGTTCAAATATGGAAAGAATTAAAATGCAACATATGGAAAGGGACATGCTGAGTAGAGTAAAAGGAGAGAGAATACCCGATTTCGGCGAAAGCAGAATTAAAACTCCGTTATTCAAGGCAAAAATCCATATTTCAGCCGAGATCATATTGGATTAGCAAAATATATACAAAAGGAACAAAAGGGTTTTTAAGAAATTTTATCTACTGGATTATATACAAAAAAATCACCATACACCAAAAGTCTAAGAGTTGAGGATCAACCCAAAAGAAAAAGTGTAGACATAGAAAGTTTCAAAACACTAAAATTGGACTTAAATGGGAGAAAAAAAACTTTTTTTTTTTTTTTTTTTTTTTTTTAAGAAAATAAAATTTGGTTTTTGAATGGGAGCAAAAGAAATTTTGGTTTTTTTTTTTTTTTTTTTTTTTTTTTTTTTTTTTTTTTTTAAGAAAGAAAGAAATCAAAATTTGGTTTTTGAAATGGGAGCACGCCCACTGTTTGTCCTCTAATGGAATGGAAGCTGCGACCCACGAAACACTAAGTTTTAATTTTGAAAATTTAATTTGGCCCAGTTGGTTAAGGCCCGACGTTTGTTTTAAAACTTTGTTTCGAGGTCCACTCTTGAGTGGAAGCAAGTCCACAATCAGTTATAAGCTCAGCTGGGTTTAAACCCAGAATACAAAATACAAGTCCAATGGAAGAATTTAAAAAGCCCACACAAAATAAATACAAGCCCACAAATTAAACAAACAAGCCCACAAATAAATTATTACAAACCCAAAATAGAAAAATAAAAGCCCAAAAATTGGGTTAATTATTACAAGCCCACAATTAAAGAAATTTGGAAGCCCACAGGTTGGGTTCTCTCAATTGAATGGGTTTAGGCTTACCTTTTTAGCACAGCCCAGCTGCTCTGATATTGTTGCAAAAACCCAGTTGGGTTTTGGTTCTTTTCCTTGGTGGCGTCCCAGCAGAGGAAAAACAGGTTCAGAACGGCAGGTCCAACAACAAATGAAATGAAGCAGATGCAGATGCAAATGCTATGCAATGAAATACAAACTACGAAAAACACAGATAAAACACAACACCAATCCCCGGCAACGGCGCCAAAAACTTGGTGGGCCCCGAGATGTGTATAATGAAGCGTGGATAAAAACGGGGGCCTACAGTAATACCGCAAGTGCAGCGGTCGTCGGTTGTAGCTCGTGCAAGTACGGGTCGATCCACAGAGATCGGTGTGTTTTGGAAAGTGTTTTAGCTAATTGGGTTCCTAAATTGCTATTGGGTTATGAAGCCTTTTGGCTTAAATTGGGCTTTGAGTACTAATGGGTTTGAATGCCCTTTGAATGAATTGGGCTTAGTGGGTTTGTTAAAATAAAATGAACTGAGCTTGGGCTCAGTTATCTTTGAAGTGCAAATGGGCTTTGGGCCTTTGATTGAGCTTTGGGCTCAATTTCACCTTAACAGTGAAATGGTCTTTCACAGTAATTGGGCTTTGGTTTTGGTCTTCTGATGAGCCCAAGTTGTGCTCTGGGCTTTTGGTTTTAGAAACTGGGCTTGGTTACTGAGGACTGGGCCTTAGGCTTCACTGAAGTGAATTGGGCTCAGTTGGACTGTGGACTCAGTTGGCCTTGGATCTTTAGCTAAGCCTTTGGGGAGGAAGCAGCAGTGTTAAGACTGCACAGCAGAGGGCAGCAGCACAAGTGAAGCAAACAATGCAAAGCAGCAGAAGTGAAGCAAACAATGCAGTAAAAGAAAACAGCAACAGCAGCTGCAGGGCAGATAGTAATGCAGCAGAGAAAGAGGTGCAGGGCAAGTGCAACACCAGTAGTAGCAGCAACAGCAGGGAAGGCAGCAGCACAAGTGCTGCACAGCAGCTGCAGATGAGTTGCAGCAGCAGCTGCACAAGCAGTGCACAGGAAAGCAAAGGCTGCAGCAACAGCTGCTGCAAGCAACAGCAGAGGCAGCAGTGTAGCAGAAACAGACAAGGCAGTGCAGAAAATGCAGCAAGCAAAAACAACACAGGGCAAAACAAAACAAAAAAAATGAAAACTAAACAGCAACAAAACAATGAACAAAAGCAAAACAAAACAAGAATGAACCAAGGCCTAAGGCCAAGGGCAGGGATGTGGTGAAGCTGAAATGAAGCAAGGCTAGGCAGAATACAGGCAAACATGAGGTATACTAAAAGAATGGAAGAGAACTAGCTTGCTATAAGCACTAGTTTCTCCCAATGCACAATCAACACTGCATCCTAAGCATACACAGGGAATGGCAAGAAAATCAGCTTGCTTTAAGCACTGATTTCTTCCATTACACAATCAGCACATAGCTTCTAAGATGTATCTAGTCCAGCATTCCTTCAAATGACAGTGAATTTAAACATGACAGTGAATTGATACTAACAGTGAGCAATAACATTAACAGAACAAAGTAACAAACATTAACAAGAATGAAATGGGAATCAAAACATGAAATTAAACAAGCACATAACAAGATACATTTAACAGGATACTAACATGACAGGACATAAGCATAACAGGAATACAACATGAACATGAAACTAAGCAGCAAATTCAAAATTAACAGGAGACTAAGCAGGAGACTACACTCAAAATTGAACTGTAAAGTGAACTGAAAATTAACATTTTAACATTTAACAGAACTTTGATAGTTCTGGATGTTGGCTACTCCAAACATGCTTTCTAACACAACCCATAGTTCCAATTTATAGTCACAGACCCAAATTCCCTAAATTACCTAATTCCCCCAAAATTAGGGTTTGTTCTTCCCCAAATTACAAAAATTGAAATTAGGTTTTACCTAATCACTGATAGCACTCAATAGCTTCGACCCAATCTTCCTCTGACTCCCCTCATGCTATCCACGCCTCCAATTGCTTCATCTATCAATCTAATTCACCAAATCCAATCCTAACAGTGAAGAGGATGGTGGAGTTGTTGAAATAGCTTAATAGGTGATAGGGGTGATGATATTAGTGATGGGTTGCGGTTGTTGTGGAGAGTTGGTGGTTTGGTGGCTGTTGCAGGAGTGGTGGTGATGATGGTGGTGCGGCAGGGAAGGAGGTGGTTCTGCAGAGAGGGGGGTGATGGTGGTAGATGGGTTCGATAGAATGGGAGAAGGGGGTTGTTTGGTTAGGTGGTAGGGCTCGGGTGATAGAGTGTTGAGCGAATCCATCTAGTCTTGATGTTCTGTGACTCTGAGCTGCGAGATGCGAAGCTGGTAGGTAGATCGGACGGTGATGTGAAGTGAAGCTTGTATCGACCGTCAGATTTTTTGATACAACGAAATCAACGATGCCAGATGGAGTTAGGTACTGTAGTGTTAGGCGGAGATATCAAACTTTGATGCACACAAGGGAGCGACCGTTGGATTCAACTACCATCTAATCTGAAGGCTTGGAATTTCAGCGCTGTGGTGCTCGGCAGAGACATCAGATTTTGATGCTCTATGAGGGAGCGACCGTCGGATGCTTCTGAGAAATGATCTGATGGCTGAGAACGGAGGCGCTTTTGTGTGTAGAAAATGAGGTTGTGCGCACCATTCTTCGCGGTTTCCTTGCGTAATTTCTCCCGGCTTTTCACTACTTTTCTGCTCTTTTCGCTCCGCGACTCATCCGAACTTTATTTATTACCTAAAAATACAAAATTAATTAATAAAAATTTATTCTTGAAAACACTGAAAATACAGAATATGGGATATGTAGAATTAATGCACAAAAGATGAGTTAAAATGCCAACAAAAAGGGATAAATATATACAATATTTGGCACTCATCAAATACCCCCAAACCTGAATTTTACTTGTCCTCAAGTAAAACAAAACTAAGGAAATCCTAACTATACCACTGTCGCTGGTCTCTCGAATGCATTTAGCGTATGCACTAAGCCTTTTAAACCACTAAGTGTCCCTAGTGGACGAGTTGAAGTCTCGTGAAGGTTTACCAGAGGTGTGCCTACAAAACCTAAGGACAAAATATAAGCTCATATTCCATCAAACGTGACATGTGCAAAACAGTTAAGCTCACAGCAAAATGGAGATGTCAATCTAGCTATCGAAGGCACAATCCTAGCACTGATAACAAATAAAGACATGTGATAAGAGTGTAAAGTGTATCTACACATGTGTAAAGAAAGATCTGAAGTCATGACTACTAATCACCAAGAGATAGTTTCTCAGGCTAAGAACTGAGGTCGAAATCTAGCTAGCTGTCCGGACTTTACGAGAATTGTGAATGAGTTGGAGGTATTTCACAATTACTCGCGTTGTACATCAATGGCATACACCCTCCTTGCTTATTACAATAAAACAACAAAATGACTATTTACATGACTCTTATTTACATTGACTATTTTATTTTTGGAACAAGAGATGATGGAATTGATAAATACTTGATTTTTTTTTTTTTTTTTGTGTATTTTTCTGATTATTTTTTTTCTCTTTTTTTTTTTTTGTTTTTTTTTTTCTGAATATATACATCGTTTTTTTTTTTTTTTTTTTTTTTTTTTTTTTTTTTTTTAACTGATAAGGAAACACTTTTGATACATATACAAAAAGAAATAAAAATTACATGACACTTTGCAAGAGGTAGCCCTTTTTGATGCACCCAGTTAAATTCGATGGTTGTTTTTCTTAATGTAACCTCCACCTTCTATCCCAACCAACCAAAGAACAAGCTAGTCAAGTTTCGTTCAGTATTCTAAAGTGATTGGCAATCGTAACTTCCTATCCAACACCTTGAAGATCGAGGCCATACATGTATTGGTAGATCGTGCGCGTGCAAATTTCTTATCACTATGTGAATTGTGCTAGAATCAGGGTGCCTAAATATCTAGACTAAGACTCCTAATAAAAATACATATTTGCACAAGAGTCAACATTTCAAGGTAAATGAGCTCCATTTTTATGATTTTTTCATTTTTTAATTTTTTTTTGAATTTCGATTTTTCAATTTTTTTTTGGAATTTTTCAATTTTTTTCAAAAAGAAGAAGGAGTTTTGTTTTCAATTATAGCATATTATCGTGGCATCTACTCTATACCCCCAAACCTAAACTAAACATTGTCCTCAATGTTTCAAAATATGGAAAGAATTAAAATGCAACATATGGAAAGGGACATGCTGAGTAGAGTAAAAGGAGAGAGAATACCCGATTTCGGCGAAAGCAGAATTAAAACTCCGTTATTCAAGGCAAAAATCCAACATATTTCAGCCGAGATCATATTGGATTAGCAAAATATATACAAAAGGAACAAAAGGGTTTTTAAGAAATTTTATCTACTGGATTATATACAAAAAAATCACCATACACCAAAAGTCTAAAGAGTTGAGGATCAACCCAAAAGAAAAAGTGTAGAGACATAGAAAGTTTCAAAACACTAAAATTGGACTTAAATGGGAGAAAAATAAAACTTTTTTTTTTTTTTTTTTTTTTTTTTTAAGAAAATAAAATTTGGTTTTTGAATGGGAGCAAAAGAAAATTTTGGTTTTTTTTTTTTTTTTTTTTTTTTTTTTTTTTTTTTTTTAAGAAAGAAAGAAAATAAAATTTGGTTTTTGAAATGGGAGCACGCCCACTGTTTGTCCTCTAATGGAATGGAAGCTGCGACCCACGAAACACTAAGTTTTAATTTTGAAAATTTAATTTGGCCCAGTTGGTTAAGGCCCGACGTTTGTTTTAAAACTTTGGTTTCGAGGTCCACTCTTGAGTGGAAGCAAGTCCACAATCAGTTATAAGCTCAGCTGGGTTTAAACCCAGAATACAAAATACAAGTCCAATGGAAGAATTTAAACAAGCCCACACAAAATAATACAAGCCCACAAATTAAACAAACAAGCCCACAAATAAATTATTACAAACCCAAAATAGAAAAATAAAAGCCCAAAAAATTGGGTTAATTATTACAAGCCCACAATTAAAGAAATTTGGAAGCCCACAGGTTGGGTTCTCTCAATTGAATGGGTTTAGGCTTACCTTTTTAGCACAGCCCAGCTGCTCTGATATTGTTGCAAAAACCCAGTTGGGTTTTGGTTCTTTTCCTTGGTGGCGTCCCAGCAGAGGAAAAACAGGTTCAGAACGGCAGGTCCAACAGCAAATGAAATGAAGCAGATGCAGATGCAAATGCTATGCAATGAAATACAAAATAGCTACGAAAAACACAGATAAAACACAACACCAATCCCCGGCAACGGCGCCAAAAACTTGGTGGGCCCGGAGATGTGTATAAATGAAGCGTGGATAAAAACGGGGGCCTACAGTAATACCGCAAGTGCACGGTCGTCGGTTGTAGCTCGTGCAAGTACGGGTCGATCCACAGAGATCGGGTGTGTTTTGGAAAGTGTTTTAGCTAATTGGGTTCCTAAATTGCTATTGGGTTATGAAGCCTTTTGGCTTAAATTGGGCTTTGAGTACTAATGGGTTTGAATGCCCTTTGAATGAATTGGGCTTAGTGGGTTTGTTAAAAATAAAATGAACTGAGCTTGGGCTCAGTTATCTTTGAAGTGCAAATGGGCTTTGGGCCTTTGATTGAGCTTTGGGCTCAATTTCACCTTAACAGTGAAATGGTCTTTCACAGTAATTGGGCTTTGGTTTTGGTCTTCTGATGAGCCCAAGTTGTGCTCTGGGCTTTTGGTTTTAGAAACTGGGCTTGGTTACTGAGGACTGGGCCTTAGGCTTCACTGAAGTGAATTGGGCTCAGTTGGACTGTGGACTCAGTTGGCCTTGGATCTTTAGCTAAGCCTTTGGGGAGGAAGCAGCAGTGTTAAGACTGCACAGCAGAGGGCAGCAGCACAAGTGAAGCAAACAATGCAAAGCAGCAGAAGTGAAGCAAACAATGCAGTAAAAGAAAACAGCAACAGCAGCTGCAGGGCAGATAGTAATGCAGCAGAGAAAGAGGTGCAGGGCAAGTGCAACACCAGTAGTAGCAGCAACAGCAGGGAAGGCAGCAGCACAAGTGCTGCACAGCTGCAGATGAGTTGCAGCAGCAGCTGCACAAGCAGTGCACAGGAAAGCAAAGGCTGCAGCAACAGCTGCTGCAGACAACAGCAGAGGCAGCAGTGTAGCAGAAACAGACAAGGCAGTGCAGAAAATGCAGCAAAAAACAACACAGGGCAAAAACAAGAAACAAAACAAATGAAAACTAAACAGCAACAAAACAATGAACAAAAGCAAAACAAAACAAGAATGAACCAAGGCCTAAGGCCAAGGGCAGGGATGTGGTGAAGCTGAAATGAAGCAAGGCTAGGCAGAATACAGGCAAACAGAGGTATACTAAAAGAATGGAAGAGAACTAGCTTGCTATAAGCACTAGTTTCTCCCAATGCACAATCAACACTGCATCCTAAGCATACACAGGGAATGGCAAGAAAATCAGCTTGCTTTAAGCACTGATTTCTTCCATTACACAATCAGCACATAGCTTCTAAGATGTATCTAGTCCAGCATTCCTTCAAATGACAGTGAATTTAAACATGACAGTGAATTGATACTAACAGTGAGCAATAACATTAACAGAACAAAGTAACAAACATTAACAAGAATGAAATGGGAATCAAAACATGAAATTAAACAAGCACATAACAAGATACATTTAACAGGATACTAACATGACAGGACATAAGCATAACAGGAATACAACATGAACATGAAACTAAGCAGCAAATTCAAAATTAACAGGAGACTAAGCAGGAGACTAACACTCAAAATTGAACTGTAAAGTGAACTGAAAATTAACATTTTAACATTTAACAGAACTTTGAGTTCTGGATGTTGGCTACTCCAAACATGCTTTCTAACACAACCCATAGTTCCAATTTATAGTCACAGACCCAAATTCCCTAAATTACCTAATTCCCCCAAAATTAGGGTTTGTTCTTCCCCAAATTAAAAATTGAAATTAGGTTTTACCTAATCACTGATAGCACTCAATAGCTTCGACCCAATCTTCCTCTGACTCCCCTCATGCTATCCACGCCTCCAATTGCTTCATCTATCAATCTAATTCACCAAATCCAATCCTAACAGTGAAGAGGATGGTGGAGTTGTTGAAATAGCTTAATAGGTGATAGGGGTGATGATATAGTGATGGGTTGCGGTTGTTGTGGAGAGTTGGTGGTTTGGTGGCTGTTGCAGGAGTGTGGTGATGATGGTGGTGCGGCAGGGAAGGAGGTGGTTCTGCAGAGAGGGGGGTGATGGTGGTAGATGGGTTCGATAGAATGGGAGAAGGGGGTTGTTTGGTTAGGTGGTAGGGCTCGGGTGATAGAGTGTTGAGCGAATCCATCTAGTCTTGATGTTCTGTGACTCTGAGCTGCGAGATGCGAAGCTGGTAGGTAGATCGGACGGTGATGTGAAGTGAAGCTTGTATCGACCGTCAGATTTTTTGATACAACGAAATCAACGATGCCAGATGGAGTTAGGTACTGTAGTGTTAGGCGGAGATATCAAACTTTGATGCACAGCAAGGGAGCGACCGTTGGATTCAACTACCATCTAATCTGAAGGCTTGGAATTTCAGCGCTGTGGTGCTCGGCAGAGACATCAGATTTTGATGCTCTATGAGGGAGCGACCGTCGGATGCTTCTGAGAAATGATCTGATGGCTGAGAACGGAGGCGCTTTTGTGTGTAGAAAATGAGGTTGTGCGCACCATTCTTCGCGGTTTCCTTGCGTAATTTCTCCCGGCTTTTCACTACTTTTCTGCTCTTTTCGCTCCGCGACTCATCCGAACTTTATTTATTACCTAAAAATACAAAATTAATTAATAAAAATATTTATTCTTGAAAACACTGAAAATACAGAATATGGGATAATATGTAGAATTAATGCACAAAAGATGAGTTAAAATGCCAACAAAAAGGGATAAATATATACAATATTTGGCACTCATCAAATACCCCCAAACCTGAATTTTACTTGTCCTCAAGTAAAACAAAACTAAGGAAATCCTAACTATACCACTGTCGCTGGTCTCTCGAATGCATTTAGCGTATGCACTAAGCCTTTTAAACCACTAAGTGTCCCTAGTGGACGAGTTGAAGTCTCGTGAAGGTTTACCAGAGGTGTGCCTACAAAACCTAAGGACAAAATATAAGCTCATATTCCATCAAACGTGACATGTGCAAAACAGTTAAGCTCACAGCAAAATGGAGATGTCAATCTAGCTATCGAAGGCACAATCCTAGCACTGATAACAAATAAAAGACATGTGATAAGAGTGTAAAGTGTATCTACACATGTGTAAAGAAAGATCTGAAGTCATGACTACTAATCACCAAGAGATAGTTTCTCAGGCTAAGAACTGAGGTCGAAATCTAGCTAGCTGTCCGGACTTTACGAGAATTGTGAATGAGTTGGAGGTATTTCACAATTACTCGCGTTGTACATCAATGGCATACACCCTCCTTGCTTATTACAATAAACAACAAAATGACTATTTACATGACTCTTATTTACATTGACTATTTTATTTTTGGAACAAGAGATGATGGAATTGATAAATACTTGATTTTTTTTTTTTTTGTGTATTTTTCTGATATTTTTTTTCTCTTTTTTTTTTTTTGTTTTTTTTTTCTGAATATATACATCGTTTTTTTTTTTTTTTTTTTTTTTTTTTTTTTTTAACTGATAAGGAAACACTTTTGATACATATACAAAAGGAAATAAAAATTACATGACACTTTGCAAGAGGTAGCCCTTTTTGATGCACCCAGTTAAATTCGATGGTTGTTTTCTTAATGTAACCTCCACCTTCTATCCCAACCAACCAAAGAACAAGCTAGTCAAGTTTCGTTCAGTATTCTAAAGTGATTGGCAATCGTAACTTCCTATCCAACACCTTGAAGATCGAGGCCATACATGTATTGGTAGATCGTGCGCGTGCAAATTTCTTATCACTATGTGAATTGTGCTAGAATCAGGGTGCCTAAATATCTAGACTAAGACTCCTAATAAAAATACATATTTGCACAAGAGTCAACATTTCAAGGTAAATGAGCTCCATTTTTATGATTTTTTCATTTTTTAATTTTTTTTGAATTTCGATTTTTCAATTTTTTTTGGAATTTTTCAATTTTTTTCAAAAAGAAGAAGGAGTTTTGTTTTCAATTATAGCATATTATCGTGGCATCTACTCTATACCCCCAAACCTAAACTAAACATTGTCCTCAATGTTTCAAATATGGAAAGAATTAAAATGCAACATATGGAAAGGGACATGCTGTAGAGTAAAAGGAGAGAGAATACCCGATTTCGGCGAAAGCAGAATTAAAACTCCGTTATTCAAGGCAAAAATCCAACATATTTCAGCCGAGATCATATTGGATTAGCAAAATATATACAAAAGGAACAAAAGGGTTTTTAAGAAATTTTATCTACTGGATTATATACAAAAAATCACCATACACCAAAAGTCTAAAGAGTTGAGGATCAACCCAAAAGAAAAAGTGTAGAGACATAGAAAGTTTCAAAACACTAAAATTGGACTTAAATGGGAGAAAAATAAAACTTTTTTTTTTTTTTTTTTTTTTTTTTTAAGAAATAAAATTTGGTTTTTGAATGGGAGCAAAGAAAATTTTGGTTTTTTTTTTTTTTTTTTTTTTTTTTTTTTTTTTTTTTTTTTTTTAAGAAAGAAATAAAATTTGGTTTTTGAAATGGGAGCACGCCCACTGTTTGTCCTCTAATGGAATGGAAGCTGCGACCCACGAAACACTAAGTTTTAATTTTGAAAATTTAATTTGGCCCAGTTGGTTAAGGCCCGACGTTTGTTTTAAAACTTTGGTTTCGAGGTCCACTCTTGAGTGGAAGCAAGTCCACAATCAGTTATAAGCTCAGCTGGGTTTAAACCCAGAATACAAAATACAAGTCCAATGGAAGAATTTAAACAAGCCCACACAAAATAAATACAAGCCCACAAATTAAACAAACAAGCCCACAAATAAATTATTACAAACCCAAAATAGAAAAATAAAAAGCCCAAAAATTGGGTTAATTATTACAAGCCCACAATTAAAGAAATTTGGAAGCCCACAGGTTGGGTTCTCTCAATTGAATGGGTTTAGGCTTACCTTTTTAGCACAGCCCAGCTGCTCTGATATTGTTGCAAAAACCCAGTTGGGTTTTGGTTCTTTTCCTTGGTGGCGTCCCAGCAGAGGAAAAACAGGTTCAGAACGGCAGGTCCAACAGCAAATGAAATGAAGCAGATGCAGATGCAAATGCTATGCAATGAAATACAAAATAGCTACGAAAAACACAGATAAACACAACACCAATCCCCGGCAACGGCGCCAAAAACTTGGTGGGCCCGGAGATGTGTATAAATGAAGCGTGGATAAAAACGGGGGCCTACAGTAATACCGCAAGTGCACGGTCGTCGGTTGTAGCTCGTGCAAGTACGGGTCGATCCACAGAGATCGGGTGTGTTTTGGAAAGTGTTTTAGCTAATTGGGTTCCTAAATTGCTATTGGGTTATGAAGCCTTTTGGCTTAAATTGGGCTTTGAGTACTAATGGGTTTGAATGCCCTTTGAATGAATTGGGCTTAGTGGGTTTGTTAAAAATAAAATGAACTGAGCTTGGGCTCAGTTATCTTTGAAGTGCAAATGGGCTTTGGGCCTTTGATTGAGCTTTGGGCTCAATTTCACCTTAACAGTGAAATGGTCTTTCACAGTAATTGGGCTTTGGTTTTGGTCTTCTGATGAGCCCAAGTTGTGCTCTGGGCTTTTGGTTTTAGAAACTGGGCTTGGTTACTGAGGACTGGGCCTTAGGCTTCACTGAAGTGAATTGGGCTCAGTTGGACTGTGGACTCAGTTGGCCTTGGATCTTTAGCTAAGCCTTTGGGGAGGAAGCAGCAGTGTTAAGACTGCACAGCAGAAGGGCAGCAGCACAAGTGAAGCAAACAATGCAAAGCAGCAGAAGTGAAGCAAACAATGCAGTAAAAGAAAACAGCAACAGCAGCTGCAGGGCAGATAGTAATGCAGCAGAGAAAGAGGTGCAGGGCAAGTGCAACACCAGTAGTAGCAGCAACAGCAGGGAAGGCAGCAGCACAAGTGCTGCACAGCAGCTGCAGATGAGTTGCAGCAGCAGCTGCACAAGCAGTGCACAGGAAAGCAAAGGCTGCAAAGCACTGCTGCAGCAGACAACAGCAGAGGCAGCAGTGTAGCAGAAACAGACAAGGCAGTGCAGAAAATGCAGCAAGCAAAAACAACACAGGGCAAAAACAAGAAACAAAACAAATGAAAACTAAACAGCAACAAAACAATGAACAAAAGCAAAACAAAACAAGAATGAACCAAGGCCTAAGGCCAAGGGCAGGGATGTGGTGAAGCTGAAATGAAGCAAGGCTAGGCAGAATACAGGCAAACATGAGGTATACTAAAAGAATGGAAGAGAACTAGCTTGCTATAAGCACTAGTTTCTCCCAATGCACAATCAACACTGCATCCTAAGCATACACAGGGAATGGCAAGAAAATCAGCTTGCTTTAAGCACTGATTTCTTCCATTACACAATCAGCACATAGCTTCTAAGATGTATCTAGTCCAGCATTCCTTCAAATGACAGTGAATTTAAACATGACAGTGAATTGATACTAACAGTGAGCAATAACATTAACAGAACAAAGTAACAAACATTAACAAGAATGAAATGGGAATCAAAACATGAAATTAAACAAGCACATAACAAGATACATTTAACAGGATACTAACATGACAGGACATAAGCATAACAGGAATACAACATGAACATGAAACTAAGCAGCAAATTCAAAATTAACAGGAGACTAAGCAGGAGACTAACACTCAAAATTGAACTGTAAAGTGAACTGAAAATTAACATTTTAACATTTAACAGAACTTTGATAGTTCTGGATGTTGGCTACTCCAAACATGCTTTCTAACACAACCCATAGTTCCAATTTATAGTCACAGACCCAAATTCCCTAAATTACCTAATTCCCCCAAAATTAGGGTTTGTTCTTCCCCAAATTACAAAAATTGAAATTAGGTTTTACCTAATCACTGATAGCACTCAATAGCTTCGACCCAATCTTCCTCTGACTCCCCTCATGCTATCCACGCCTCCAATTGCTTCATCTATCAATCTAATTCACCAAATCCAATCCTAACAGTGAAGAGGATGGTGGAGTTGTTGAAATAGCTTAATAGGTGATAGGGGTGATGATATTAGTGATGGGTTGCGGTTGTTGTGGAGAGTTGGTGGTTTGGTGGCTGTTGCAGGAGTGGTGGTGATGATGGTGGTGCGGCAGGGAAGGAGGTGGTTCTGCAGAGAGGGGGGTGATGGTGGTAGATGGGTTCGATAGAATGGGAGAAGGGGGTTGTTTGGTTAGGTGGTAGGGCTCGGGTGATAGAGTGTTGAGCGAATCCATCTAGTCTTGATGTTCTGTGACTCTGAGCTGCGAGATGCGAAGCTGGTAGGTAGATCGGACGGTGATGTGAAGTGAAGCTTGTATCGACCGTCAGATTTTTTGATACAACGAAATCAACGATGCCAGATGGAGTTAGGTACTGTAGTGTTAGGCGGAGATATCAAACTTTGATGCACAGCAAGGGAGCGACCGTTGGATTCAACTACCATCTAATCTGAAGGCTTGGAATTTCAGCGCTGTGGTGCTCGGCAGAGACATCAGATTTTGATGCTCTATGAGGGAGCGACCGTCGGATGCTTCTGAGAAATGATCTGATGGCTGAGAACGGAGGCGCTTTTGTGTGTAGAAAATGAGGTTGTGCGCACCATTCTTCGCGGTTTCCTTGCGTAATTTCTCCCGGCTTTTCACTACTTTTCTGCTCTTTTCGCTCCGCGACTCATCCGAACTTTATTTATTACCTAAAAATACAAAATTAATTAATAAAAATATTTATTCTTGAAAACACTGAAAATACAGAATATGGGATAATATGTAGAATTAATGCACAAAAGATGAGTTAAAATGCCAACAAAAAGGGATAAATATATACAATATTTGGCACTCATCAAATACCCCCAAACCTGAATTTTACTTGTCCTCAAGTAAAACAAAACTAAGAAAATCCTAACTATACCACTGTCGCTGGTCTCTCGAATGCATTTAGCGTATGCACTAAGCCTTTTAAAACCACTAAGTGTCCCTAGTGGACGAGTTGAAGTCTCGTGAAGGTTTACCAGAGGTTCCCTACAAAACCTAAGGACAAAATATAAGCTCATATTCCATCAAACGTGACATGTGCAAAACAGTTAAGCTCACAGCAAAATGGAGATGTCAATCTAGCTATCGAAGGCACAATCCTAGCACTGATAACAAATAAAAGACATGTGATAAGTGTAAAGTGTATCTACACATGTGTAAAGAAAGATCTGAAGTCATGACTACTAATCACCAAGAGATAGTTTCTCAGGCTAAGAACTGAGGTCGAAATCTAGCTAGCTGTCCGGACTTTACGAGAATTGTGAATGAGTTGGAGGTATTTCACAATTACTCGCGTTGTACATCAATGGCATACACCCTCCTTGCTTATTACAATAAAACAACAAAATGACTATTTACATGACTCTTATTTACATTGACTATTTTATTTTTGGAACAAGAGATGATGGAATTGATAAATACTTGATTTTTTTTTTTTTTTTTTGTGTATTTTTCTGATATATTTTTTCTCTTTTTTTTTTTTTTGTTTTTTTTTTGAATATATACATCGTTTTTTTTTTTTTTTTTTTTTTTTTTTTTTTTTTTTTTAACTGATAAGGAAACACTTTTGATACATATACAAAAGGAAATAAAAATTACATGACACTTTGCAAGAGGTAGCCCTTTTTGATGCACCCAGTTAAATTCGATGGTTGTTTTTCTTAATGTAACCTCCACCTTCTATCCCAACCAACCAAAGAACAGCTAGTCAAGTTTCGTTCAGTATTCTAAAGTGATTGGCAATCGTAACTTCCTATCCAACACCTTGAAGATCGAGGCCATACATGTATTGGTAGATCGTGCGCGTGCAAATTTCTTATCACTATGTGAATTGTGCTAGAATCAGGGTGCCTAAATATCTAGACTAAGACTCCTAATAAAAATACATATTTGCACAAGAGTCAACATTTCAAGGTAAATGAGCTCCATTTTTATGATTTTTTCATTTTTTAATTTTTTTTTGAATTTCGATTTTTCAATTTTTTTTGGAATTTTTCAATTTTTTTCAAAAAGAAGAAGGAGTTTTGTTTTCAATTATAGCATATTATCGTGGCATCTACTCTATACCCCCAAACCTAAACTAAACATTGTCCTCAATGTTTCAAAATATGGAAAGAATTAAAATGCAACATATGGAAAGGGACATGCTGAGTAGAGTAAAAGGAGAGAGAATACCCGATTTCGGCGAAAGCAGAATTAAAACTCCGTTATTCAAGGCAAAAATCCAACATATTTCAGCCGAGATCATATTGGATTAGCAAAAATATACAAAAGGAACAAAAGGGTTTTTAAGAAATTTTATCTACTGGATTATATACAAAAAATCACCATACACCAAAAGTCTAAAGAGTTGAGGATCAACCCAAAAAAAAGTGTAGAGACATAGAAAGTTTCAAACACTAAAATTGGACTTAAATGGGAGAAAAATAAAACTTTTTTTTTTTTTTTTTTTTTTTTTTTAAGAAAATAAAATTTGGTTTTTGAATGGGAGCAAAAGAAAATTTTGGTTTTTTTTTTTTTTTTTTTTTTTTTTTTTTTTTTTTTTTTTTTAAGAAAGAAAGAAATAAAATTTGGTTTTTGAAATGGGAGCACGCCCACTGTTTGTCCTCTAATGGAATGGAAGCTGCGACCCACGAAACACTAAGTTTTAATTTTGAAAATTTAATTTGGCCCAGTTGGTTAAGGCCCGACGTTTGTTTTAAAACTTTGGTTTCGAGGTCCACTCTTGAGTGGAAGCAAGTCCACAATCAGTTATAAGCTCAGCTGGGTTTAAACCCAGAATACAAAATACAAGTCCAATGGAAGAATTTAAACAAGCCCACACAAAATAAATACAAGCCCACAAATTAAACAAACAAGCCCACAAATAAATTATTACAAACCCAAAATAGAAAAATAAAAAGCCCAAAAAATTGGGTTAATTATTACAAGCCCACAATTAAAGAAATTTGGAAGCCCACAGGTTGGGTTCTCTCAATTGAATGGGTTTAGGCTTACCTTTTTAGCACAGCCCAGCTGCTCTGATATTGTTGCAAAAACCCAGTTGGGTTTTGGTTCTTTTCCTTGGTGGCGTCCCAGCAGAGGAAAAACAGGTTCAGAACGGCAGGTCCAACAGCAAATGAAATGAAGCAGATGCAGATGCAAATGCTATGCAATGAAATACAAAATAGCTACGAAAAACACAGATAAAACACAACACCAATCCCCGGCAACGGCGCCAAAAACTTGGTGGGCCCGGAGATGTGTATAAATGAAGCGTGGATAAAAACGGGGGCCTACAGTAATACCGCAAGTGCACGGTCGTCGGTTGTAGCTCGTGCAAGTACGGGTCGATCCACAGAGATCGGGTGTGTTTTGGAAAGTGTTTTAGCTAATTGGGTTCCTAAATTGCTATTGGGTTATGAAGCCTTTTGGCTTAAATTGGGCTTTGAGTACTAATGGGTTTGAATGCCCTTTGAATGAATTGGGCTTAGTGGGTTTGTTAAAAATAAAATGAACTGAGCTTGGGCTCAGTTATCTTTGAAGTGCAAATGGGCTTTGGGCCTTTGATTGAGCTTTGGGCTCAATTTCACCTTAACAGTGAAATGGTCTTTCACAGTAATTGGGCTTTGGTTTTGGTCTTCTGATGAGCCCAAGTTGTGCTCTGGGCTTTTGGTTTTAGAAACTGGGCTTGGTTACTGAGGACTGGGCCTTAGGCTTCACTGAAGTGAATTGGGCTCAGTTGGACTGTGGACTCAGTTGGCCTTGGATCTTTAGCTAAGCCTTTGGGGAGGAAGCAGCAGTGTTAAGACTGCACAGCAGAAGGGCAGCAGCACAAGTGAAGCAAATAATGCAAAACAGCAGAAGTGAAGCAAACAATGCAGTAAAAGAAAACAGCAACAGCAGCTGCAGGGCAGATAGTAATGCAGCAGAGAAAGAGGTGCAGGGCAAGTGCAACACCAGTAGTAGCAGCAACAGCAGGGAAGGCAGCAGCACAAGTGCTGCACAGCAGCTGCAGATGAGTTGCAGCAGCAGCTGCACAAGCAGTGCACAGGAAGCAAAGGCTGCAGCAACAGCTGCTGCAGCAGACAACAGCAGAGGCAGCAGTGTAGCAGAAACAGACAAGGCAGTGCAGAAAATGCAGCAAGCAAAAACAACACAGGGCAAAAACAGAAACAAAACAATGAAACAAACAGCAACAAAACAATGAACAAAAGCAAAACAAACAAGAATGAACCAAGGCCTAAGCCAAGGGCAGGGATGTGGTGAAGCTGAAATGAAGCAAGGCTAGGCAGAATACAGGCAACAGGAGGTATACTAAAAGAATGGAAGAGAACTAGCTTGCTATAAGCACTAGTTTCTCCCAATGCACAATCAACACTGCATCCTAAGCATACACAGGAATGGCAAGAAAATCAGCTTGCTTTAAGCACTGATTTCTTCCATTACACAATCAGCACATAGCTTCTAAGATGTATCTAGTCCAGCATTCCTTCAAATGACAGTGAATTTAAACATGACAGTGAATCAAAAACAGTGAGCAATAACATTAACAGAACAAAGTAACAAACATTAACAAGAATGAAATGGGAATCAAAAACATGAAATTAAACAAGCACATAACAAGATACATTTAACAGGATACTAACATGACAGGACATAAGCATAACAGGAATACAACATGAACATGAAACTAAGCAGCAAATTCAAATTAACAGAGACTAAGCAAGAGACTAACACTCAAAATTGAACTGTAAAGTGAACTGAAAATTAACATTTTAACATTTAACAAACTTTGATAGTTCTGGATGTTGGCTACTCCAAACATGCTTTCTAACAAACCCATAGTTCCAATTATAGTCAAGACCCAAATTCCCTAAATTACCTAATTCCCCCAAAATTAGGGTTTGTTCTTCCCCAAATTACAAAAATTGAAATTAGGTTTTACCTAATCACTGATAGCACTCAATAGCTTCGACCCAATCTTCCTCTGACTCCCCTCATGCTATCCACGCCTCCAATTGCTTCATCTATCATCTAATTCACACAATCCAATCCTAACAGTGAAGAGGATGGTGGAGTTGTTGAAATAGATTAATAGGTGATAGGGGTGATGATATTAGTGATGGGTTGCGGTTGTTGTGGAGAGTTGGTGGTTTGGTGGCTGTTGCAGGAGTGGTGGTGTGATGATGGTGGTGCGGCAGGGAAGGAGGTGGTTCTGCAGAGGGGGGGTGATGGTGGTAGATGGGTTCGATAGAATGGGAGAAGGGGTTGTTTGGTTTGGTAGGTAGGGCTCGGGGTGATAGAGTGTTGAGCGAATCCATCTAGTCTTGATGTTCTGTGACTCTGAGCTGCGAGATGCGAAGCTGGTAGGTAGATCGGACGGTGATGTGAAGTGAAGCTTGTATCGACCGTCAGATTTTTTGATACAACGAAATCAACGATGCCAGATGGAGTTAGGTACTGTAGTGTTAGGCGGAGATATCAAACTTTGATGCACAGCAAGGGAGCGACCGTTGGATTCAACTACCATCTAATCTGAAGGCTTGGAATTTCAGCGCTGTGGTGCTCGGCAGAGACATCAGATTTGATGCTCTATGAGGGAGCGACCGTCGGATGCTTCTGAGAAATGATCTGATGGCTGAGAACGGAGCGCTTTTGTGTGTAGAAAATGAGGTTGTGCGCACCATTCTTCGCGGTTTCCTTGCGTAATTTCTCCCGGCTTTTCACTACTTTTCTGCTCTTTTCGCTCCGCGACTCATCCGAACTTTATTTATTACCTAAAAATACAAAATTAATTAATAAAAATATTTATTCTTGAAAACACTGAAAATACAGAATATGGGATAATATGTAGAATTAATGCACAAAAGATGAGTTAAAATGCCAACAAAAAGGGATAAATATATACAATATTTGGCACTCATCACCTATCTCCAGTGGGTGATGTCCAAGAACTGATATGGCTTCGGAATGAGAAGACTCAGCAAGCTTCCCGTATCAAAGAATTAGTAGAGAAGATTAAAAGAGAAGCTGATAAGTGGAATGCTCGTGCCGATGAGCATAATACCTTAGTGGTTGAGTGGCGAGAAAGACGAACCCTGTTTGTCAATTTGCAGAATAGTTATAATAATGATCGTCGTCAGTTTAACGGTGCTCTACTGTGGACGCGCGATAATCTTCGTGAGGCTCGTGAGTATGCTTCTTCCCTAGAAGCTAGAGTAACTCATCTGGAGGAGGAGTGGAGGGCTAAACCACATATTACAAGGGCTTAGCTGGATCTTGGGATGAAGCAGCGAATGAGGCGGCTAAAGAAGTAACCCGGATGTCATCTCTGTTGTCGCAGGCTGAACTGAAGAACACCATCATCGCCTATAAGGCTCGTTGTCAGTTATCCGAAGAGACTAACAAGACCCTGGCCAAGATTGAGCACGACCTTAAGACAGAGCATGGCATCGTCAAGAGTTACCCTCGTCGTCCTATGCCTGAGACCTTAACTTACTCTTCAGGTCCTTCTTCGAGTGGGAGCGTGCCTTCGTCGCAGAAGAAAATCCCAGTTGATCAAGCTGAGTCATCCAAGTAGATTCCTCTGTTTGTTATAGAAAGTTGATCTTTGTTGATTACATGGCTTCGGGCCATATTTTGATGTATTTTTCGTTTCTTGTTTATTTTTCCGAACTTGTAATCAACTATTATGGAATGGATCATCGTTTATTTGGATATGTACATCCTGCATTTTACCTGCATTATTAGTTCAGTTATTGTTTAATTACTGAGTTAATCGAATTTAAGAGGTAACAAATTAATGAGTTACAAAAGATGAAGTGTTTGAGCGCGATGCCGAAGGTAGGTACCTTCGTGATCGTCTTGAGACATGTCACCCCGCTAGCTAATCCTTGGCCAGAGGATTCCCAAACGGTGGGGGTCGAGGCAGCGTTCTAGGATATGCGGTGCTTTATTACATGCACCCATTCCGTTGACCCGCTGCCTTGCAATTGGTTGGGTATCTCTTTCTGCTGGAAGCCTTCCCCATGGTCTTACACTCATAGACGCTGATAGGAGAGTCCTGAGATATTGTAGATATCTACTTTCCCCAATATCTTGTTGTATTGATGCAGCGTTCCCGGGTGTGCAATGCGTCATATTTACATGCATTCATTCCGCTGACACGCTGCCTCCTTAGTTAGTTGTGTATCTCTCTCTACTGGAAGCCTTCCCCATGACCCTATAGTTATAGACGCAGGTAGGGGAACCTTGAGAGATTGTAGATGGTTACTTTCCCCAATAGAAATTTTGCGAAAAGCTTGTTTGATTGATAAGTTGAGGTCTGCTATTCCTCATCCAGAGATAGAAACATGCCGAGCGGATGCGCCGTCTTCTTCTTCTGGTGTTCTTCACGCAGTTGCAGAGCTGCGTTGCTTTTCATGGATGGTATGGATTGAGATATTTTTCATTCCATGGGTGTCTGAGGACTTCTCCTTTTAGGTTACGCAGGTAATAAGATCCATTTCCTGCGATATCGTGTATAACAAAAGGTCCTCCCCATGTTGGTGCTATCTTACCCCACTTCTTATCTCGCTGGTATTGGGGTATGGTTCTCAGCACATATTGTCCTTATACAAAGTTTCTAAGCTTAACCCATTTATTGTATTCCCTTGCCAGCCTTCGTTGATAATTCTCCATCTTCTGCAGTGCCGTCTCCCTTCTTTCTTCGAGATCATCAAGCCTTTCCAGCATCATATCCGCTGTGAGGTTCTTTTCCCATGCTTCAGTCTTCGTAGTTGGCATGATGATTTCTTTAGGGATGACGGCTTCGGATCCATATGTGAGTAGGAACAGTGATTCTCCTGTGGCTGATCTTCGTGCTGTTCGGTATGCCCATAATACGTTGTGTAATTGCTCACACCATCGTCCCTTATGCTCGTCTAGATACTTTTTGAGAATGAGAGCAAGGGTCTTGTTCGTGGCTTCTGCTTGGACGTTGCTTTGAGGATATACGGGTGTTGACTTGTTCTTTCTGATTTTGAAGGTATCGAAAAGCATGTCGATGTTTTTCCCTTGTAACTGCTTGCCATTGTCGGAGACAATCTCAGCTAGGATGCCAAACCTGCAAATAATGTTTTGGAAGATGAATGTGAAGACATCTGAGTCGCGGATCCTTGCCAAGGCCTTACCTTCTACCCATTTACTAAAATAATATGTGGCTATTATCAAGCGTCTTTTTCCTGACCCTTCGATCAGGGGACCCACGATATCTATGCCCCATTTTGAGAAAGGACAAGGACTATCCACAGAGTTCAGCTTTGTTGCAGGTGCGTGGATCCTCTTGGCAAAGCGCTGGCATTCTTCGCATCTTCTTGATATTCTCGCTGCATCTCGTATCATCGTTGGCCAGTAATACCCCTGAGTTTTTTCCTTGTCTGCCAGTGATCTCATCCCGCTATGGTTACCTGCGTCCCCATAGTGTATGTCCTTCAAAACCCGATGCCCTTCTTCTCTTGATAATCAACGTAAAAAAGGTCCGAGAAAGGATTTTTTGTACAAAATTTCGTCTCTTAGGTCGTACCTCCCTGCTTTTGATTGTATTTTCCGAGCCTGCTTTAGGTCCGTATGCAGCGTTCCTTCTTTGAGAAAGAGAAGAATTTCAGATCTCCAATCTTCTTCACTACTGAAGTCTTCGTCTTCGTTATCTCTCGTCATGATATCATCCTCCTGAAAATCGTCGGCGATGTCTTCCCCTACATCATTGTCAGTGATGCCTTCCCCAACACTGTCTTCTCGATTTGCAGCGCAGAATTCCTGGGAAATGACTGAGGGTTCGTATACTCTAGTTATTTTGATTGCCTTGACGTCTTCGTTCTTTAACATGGACGATACGTAGGCTAAGGCATCGGCGTGTCTAAGTTCCTTTCTGCATAAGTGTCAGAACCTAATGCTTGGTATTTGGGATGCCAGAGTCTGGACCAGAGCCATGTATGCTGACAGGGTCTCATCATAAACATTGTATTATAACCCTATTTGTCGTATGACCAATTGCGAATCGATTGTTAGGCGCACATCGGTTATACCCATTTCTATTATCAAACAAAAAGCATGTACAACAGCTTCGTATTCAACGATGTTATTGGTGTGCCCCTTGAATTCCAGCCTGAATGCGTGCACGATCCTGTCCCCAGTGGGGGTGGTGATTACAATGCCTATACCGGCGCCTTCCCTATTCTTCGATCCATCAACGAAAACCTCCCATCTTCTTGGGTTTGCAGGTTCGAGAATATCAATTGGATCTTTGCCTTCGTCAGCTTCTGGTATGCCCCTTACCTCTTCGTCATTGTCCAGGGGTAAGTCCGCTAGGAAATCTGCCAAGACTTGTGACTTTTGGGAGTGTTGGACTTCATGGATGATGTTGAATTGGTAGAGATGGGTGTTCCACTTTGATATTCTTCCTAATTTCCCTGCGCTTTTGAGGACTGCCTCCAATGGTGCTTTGCATGGGACGCTGATATAGTGAGTCATGAAGTAGGTTCTTAGTTTTTGGGTGGCCCACTCCAAAGCCAAGATGAGTTATTCGATCTTCGTATAATTTCTCTCTGCTGCGTTGAGATTTTTGCTGGCGTAGTAAATGGGATGCTCTATCTTCGTGTTTGTTTTGACCAATACCGCGTTAACGGCATTTTCTGTTGCTGCTATGTAAAGCGCCAATACCTCATCGGGGTCAAGTTTTTGCAGGATTGGGATCGTCGCAAGATATTCTTTGATCTTCTGGAAATCTTCTTCGCATTCTTCGGTCCATTCAAACTTGCTTCCCTTTTTGAGGATGTTGAAGAAATGTTTGCATTTTTCCGATGACCTGACGATGAACCTGCCCAAAGCTGCTAGGGATCCGTTGAGCTTATGAACTTCCTTGAGGTTCTTCGGGGATGACATTCCTACGATGGCCTGGATTTTTGTGGGATCCACTTCGATGCCCCTCTTCGTCACTAGATACCCAAGGAATTTTCCTGAGGTGACACCGAATGTGCATTTTTCTGGGTTCACTTTCATGTGGTGTTTCCTCATTGCCTCGAAGATGTCCCTCAGATCTTGATGGTGATCCTTGCGTAACTTTCTTTTGAAGATCATATCATATACATAGACTTCTTAAGTATTCCCAATCCATGGTTTGAAGATAGCATCAACCATCCTCTGGTATGTTTCCCCTTCATTTAGAAGTCCGAAGGGCATCCTTGTGTAACAATAGAGGCCGTGCGTGGTGTAGAATGCTGTATGTTATTGATCTTCTTCTGCCAAAGCTACTTGGTTGTAACCAGAGTATCCATCCATGAATGATAGTTCTTCATACCCTTAGACTGCTTCAACTAATTGATCGATGCTTGGAAGTGGATAACTTTCCTTTGGGCACGCTTTGTTGAGGTTGGTGAAGTCGATGCATATTCTTACTCCTCCGTTCTTTTTTGGCACGATGACCATGTTCGAGTTCCAGGTCGGATATTTGACTTCCTTGATGAATCATGCTTCTAACAGTTTGCAGAGTTCCTTTTCGATCGCTTTATGATACTCTGGTGCCACCTTCCGCACTTTCTGCCTGAAGGGTGGTGTGCCTGGCTTTATACGAAGTTCGTGCTGGATTATCTTCAGATCAATCCCTGGCATGTCTCTTAACTTCCATGCAAATATATCGGCGTACTCCTTGAGTAACTTGATTAGTGATAACTCTATTTCTTTATCCATTACAGTCCCTATCTTGATCATCTTCGGTTCCTCTTCGGTCCCTATGTTGATTTCTTTCACAGTTTCTACGGAGGTGAACATGGGTTTTGGTTCCCCCAGGAGAGGAACATTATTTAATTGCTATTTGGTAGGCTCTTCGGCCTCCTTTGTAATTGAAGTGCTTGCCTCAGCGTTTCCGACTATATTCTCCTTTGCGAGGCTTCTTCCAGAGATTTCTTCCAGATAGGCGTCAATTGCTTTTTCTTTCGCAGCTTCTTTGTTTCGAGCTCTTCGGGATTTCCGCTGCTCATCTTGTTCGTTATTAAGATGGTTTTGTAAAGCCTGACACTCTCGTGCAGTAACCTGATCTCTTTTTATTTCCATTACCCCTTCGGGAGTTGGAAACCTGAGGTACTGGTGATAGGTTGCCGCCACTCCTTTGAGCTTGTGTACCCATTTGCGGCCAATAATGGCGTTATAGGGCGAAGGTGCATCTACTACACTGAATCGAGTGTCAACCTTCATCGGTCCTGCATTCACTTGTAAAATGATGTCTCCTAGTGGCTTCGTTGCTGCTCCGTTGAACCCGTAGATAGTATAGTACGAAGACATCAGTTGCTCGTCATTAAGCTCCATCCGTTTGAATGTGTCGTAGAACAGAACGTTGACTGAGCTTCCTCCGTCGATGAGGATCTTCTTGATATTGCATCCCGCTACTGGCAGCGTGAGAACCAGAGGATCGTTGTGATCCTCCATATCTTCTTCGATGTCCTTAGCGTCAAAGATCATAGGTGCATCCATCCAATGTTCGTGTTTGTCTACTTCTACCCCATCGATTTTGTACAGCTCACAATAGTCCTCGAATTGCTTTCTCAATCTCTTCCTTATTTGCGCCGTTAGAGATGGCCCTGTGGCCTCGGAACATGAGATGGTGTTAATGGTTCGGTTGCCTTCAGGCAGTTGAACTTGCTTGTTTTGCTTGGCCTTATCATCGGTGCCAGCCTTCTGTACGTATTTATTAAGATCTCCTGCGTCAATCAGTTTTTGAATCATTATCTTGAGATTCTTGAACTTCTCGGTATAGTGGCCGTTGAAACAGTGATATTCACAGTACTCTTTTGACTTCTCCGACCTCGGAGGCTGCTTTCCTTTGGACCATGTACAATCAAGGCTTTCCCGACCCTTGATCTCCCTTAGGATGCGCGCATAGCTGGTGTTCAATTTTGTGTAAACCTGGTCTTCGAATTTCCGATCATCACGTCAACGATCATCTCTTCGTTCTCTCCTATCTTCGCCAGGTCGTTCATCCGAACCGCCCATCTTGGATCCGCTGGCTTGTTCTACTGAGTTGGTTCGCTGGGGCCTTTCAGCCTGGGCTCTGGGATTTTCTCGCTGGATCTCCTCCAACCTGGCATGTTTTTATATGATCACTCGAAGATCTCCCTCAGTGGCAGGGATGGTACCATGAATTTCGACAAACAGCGAGCTCATCATGTCCATCCCCCACTCGTGGCAGTTGATGCTAACTACCGGATCCACATTCCCTATGGCTTGACAGATCTTGTGCCATCTATCAGTGTATTCCCTGATAGTCTCCTTATATTTGATTGCTAGTGAGAAGAGTTTATCCATTCCGGTGTTGACGACCTTGTTATACATGTAAGTCGCCAAGAACTTTTCAGTGAGCTGTTCATAGGAATCAATGGAGTCCGGTGGCAAGTCGTCGAACCAAGACAATGCAGATCCCTTTAGGCTGGAAGGGAAATATCTGCAAAGTATGGCATCGTCGTAATCCCACCGGGCCAAGATTCGATTGTAGTACCGAAGATGGGCCGCGGGATCGCTGGATCCATCGTAACACTCGAAGGCTGGGACAGGACATTTCTGGGGAATGAGAGCCTTGGTTAAACGCTCGGTTAATGGGGTAGTGTTTGCTTCCTTCATTACTTGCTCGAGCCTTCCGCCCCCCTGCTTAGCTTTTAGTTGCTTGATCTCCGCCATCATTTCAGCACGAAGATTCTCCATTGCACGTTGGTGCTCCTCATGAATGGTGGATCGTCCTAGCCTTGGCGTGTCACTATCGAAGTAGTCTGAGTCCTCTGGATTATAATCTGGATCGGGCCTTCGATTTCCTCTTACTTCTCTTCAGTTTAGTGGCTCCGGATTGTCCACATTAGCAACCACCATTCTTTGGTCTTGATTCAGTAGCGGAGCCATAGAGTTAGCTTCGTCGTGTTGATTTTCCACCTCCACGCTGTGGGCGATCCTCTCTTTAAGTTGCTGGTTTTCCTGCGCCAGCAGGGCCACCGCATCTGCGTATACCCTTTGGTTCTTTCTTAATTCTTCGAGCTCTCCCATCATCTGAACAAAGTGATTTGATCCTTGATTCGGCGTTCCCACCTGCATTTGTCCACCAGCAGCTACAGTATGGTCTTCGTCAACAATCTGTATCAATGGGACCGATGGATCAATCTGCGGGGTTTGGAGCTCCGCCGGTTGCTGCGCGGGCTGACTTGTTATTAGGAGCGGTTGGCCAACTTGAAGTGGTAAATTCTGTTCGTTGGTGAGCGGCATCCCGTAGAGAGGTTGCTGTATTACTGACTCTGCCATCCCTTCACGCTATTCATTTGGCCGGGTGGCCGTTATTACTTTGGAGGCTCCTACTCTGTATGATCCGGCTCTAGAGGCTCCGGCCTTGGCAGCAGCGGCCTTCAATACTTCCGCTTCTATCGCGCTGGCATCCAAAGGCATCGTGCTTTCAGCTCCATCTTGTTTCTTGTCCGCTGCTTTAAGCTTTTCTCCCTTCTGCTTGCTTCTGGTCATAACCGGTGTGGTCCTCGGTGTTTCCTTTGATGAGACGTTCACTTTTACCCCATCTTTGTTTTTCTCCATTTCTGAGATCTTCTGCACAAAATGAAAAGTAGACGAAGAAAATGGATCCATAGAGGCTTCGTTAGCAGAGTGAATTCTGACAGAAATAATCTTAACGCTGAAAGTAAGAAGAGATAACCCGGCTATAATTCCCCTCTTCAGAGGTACCGGATCTCTTAAATACCCCAGGTCCATTTTGTAAATTGACAATAAAGGACTATGACCTTAAATACGATCCCTCGCAGAGGATGTGCTCGACGAAGATCCTTTCACAATCACCAATAGATGGTTTAAAATCGGGCTCTCCACAAAACTTGAAGAAATGAATCTGAGGGGAAAACTTGATCCGATGATCGAAAGCTGGCTACATGGTCCTTGAGTTTTTAAAGATAATGGTTTGAAAACGAAAATCCTTCAATGACGAGAGTAGATCTACCCATGAACTTTGATTTTCAAAGATAAAAACTTGAAAATATTTAAAAAAACGCAGATCCGCCTAAACATGGATACATATCTATCCAGAGATTTTTTAGCTGAAAGAGACGATGAATGTTGAAACTGTTTCAAGCGTTGTTATTTTCAGAGAACGGTGCTTGGGACAGAAAAAGTGCGTAAAATCACAGGATAAGATAAATCTTTTACCGGGACAGAGTCCCTATTTCTAGTGCCAGATTGTGAACACATAGATCACGATGGCATCCACGTGTTCACAAACAATGTTCGCATACAATCATTCATTATAAAACTGAGCATGGTATGCATAAAACTACGAGGGTGTGGTGACTCATCGACTCAGAGCCTTCGAGCTCGTCCTTGTCTAGTCATATTTAACATTGCTAATCATATAACAGGATAAATAAAGAATCGAAGCATAAACATAAAGACATAATGTAAAGCGTTGAATGTAAATGAGACGATGATTTACGTGGTTTAGCACTAAGGCCTACATCCACGAGATTGGTATTTCACTATGTATTGAGGGATTACAAAGATAGTCAAGTGACTTTTAAGTGAGCAGCGATGCTATGGGGAAATGGGGAAAAGAAAATCATACTTAATCTTCCTATTTCTCTCTCTTATGTTCTTCCCTAATTGCTAAGAACTGGTCGACCCCTTCTCTCTTAGTGGAGAGGGGTATTTATAGGGTTACTACGTGGGATCCACTTCTGAGATCAGCTGTTATCTTATCTTCTCGTTCTTTGTGTCGATCCCGCTGGTATCTTCGTCTTCCACGATGCCCCCAGCGTTTATGCTTGGTGACGATGAGTCGCCTATTCATCCTCCAGAGGTTGGTCGACACGTATGCTAATCTAGGGTGTTTAATGCGGGTGGTTGGGTCGTCTGCACGCGCCAGCTAGTTGTCTGCTGCCCCTGTCACATCCGTGTCAGTTGGACTAACTCTCTCCGTTGATCTTGGATCCTTCTCGAGATGGAATAAAGTGAATCCTTGGGTGCTCTTCAGTGCTTCGCAGTAACCCCTTCCTTCAGTGCTCCTCGATTCTCAGCCATCAGATCCATCAGATGATGATCTTATACTAATGAAACGTGTTGCTTGGATATCCACGCGTGGCATCATATCTCGATGCTCCCAGCTGTGCGTCCTACACGTGTGTTTCTCCAGACACGTGGAGAGTGATGAATTATGTGCAAACAGTTGCTTCCATTGATGGCAGAAGATAATGAAGTGGAGTTTGTCGATGGTGCAGTAACGTTGGTGAAGATGTTTCTGCTACTATATCGATGGTTATGATTTCGATGGAGATTGGCAGTGACAATGGAGTAGCTCGAGGGTTTGCAGAGACGAACAATGTCGGAGTCTGAATGTTTGGCGGTAGTGTTTGATGCAACCGGGGTTGCTGTTAATGATGAAGGAGATGGACTCGGAAACGAAAGAAGAATGGATGGGTTTAGTTTGTAGAGTTCGTGGTGATAAATCAGTAAGAACCGAGATTGAATCATGACGAATTTTGGCAGTGGTGTGTGTTCGATGCCAGTGAACAGGGCATGGAGGAGTTTAGATGGAGAATAGCTAGAGAGAGCTATGGAGGTTAATGGTTGATGGATGGATTGTTGCCATCGTTAATGAGTTTGGTTGTGACTAGGAGTCCGTGGAGTTGGAGATCATCAGTGATGAATAAAGGCAATGATGGTGAGAGTTTTGACTACAAGATGAAGATGGAAAGGAGCTGTCAGTCGAGATGATGGCTGATCTGGTACGGAGTTCAGTTGTCCGTAGATGATGAAGGTCAGGGGAGAAGGTCAGGGCTGTAGTGCTTCAAATCGAGAAGATCTGTGCATGTTGCTGCAGAATTTTGTTTGCTACCATTGTTTGGGAAGCTACGGAATATATGGCTGAGCTGAGGCATTGTTAATGGTGACGGGTTTGAGGTTCTGTGATGACATAAATGTTGGAAGTGATTGGCTCGAGCAGGTACTGGGGATTGTGTTCGATTGATTGATGAAGTTGCTTGTGGATATGGAGGGTGATATTAACTGCAGTTGGTTGCTGCTCCGAGCCATTCATGGAAGTAGACGATAACTGCTGGTGATTCTAATGGAGTTGAACGAGCAAAACAGGGATGTGGTCTGTTTTCCGGTGAGAAAAAGGAGGAGCTGAGATCTATGTTGTAAAAGGCGAGCGCCCGGAGTGCCTAGGCGCCAAAGGCCAACTAAGCGCAAGTCTAGCGCCCGAGTAACTCTATTCTACACTGCTTTCCACGCCGACGCCTTAGGCGAGCGAGTTTGGCGCCTAACACTTCCGCGAGGCACAAAAAGCTCCATGAGTAGTGGTAAATATCATCTTCATTCTTTTCTGCGTCGTGGAACTCAATATCCCTATCCTTCTCTGTTTCGTTTTTCTTTTCCTCCATTCTTCTCCATCATCTCTGCCTCATTTCAGTATCATCATGTTTTCACAAGTAAGGTAAGATTTTGGAGAATAACGTGATTGATATGATTGGTTTTTATTTCCTTATACAGTTACAGTAATTGGTGTTTACTTAATCTAATTACGGAAAAATCATATTATCAACACAAGTGACTTGAAGAAAACTATGGAAAGTAACGTGATTGATGTAAAACTAGTTTGTATACATCTTAATGTTGCAATATATATCGAGATAAGAGTTATCTTTGTACCAAATATAATGGAAACTATGTATATATTCCATTACTCAAAGATATTACAGATATTTTATAGTTGTACTTAGTGGGTCGAGATCGTCTGTGCCACTGCTTGTGTGTGCCCTATGTGACATACCAATAGAAACACGCCACATCATTCCTCTCATTAACCATGACTAACTAAATAGATTTTCTATTTATACAACACTAATCGATTAGGAAAGATAATTAATTAGTTAAAGAAGATATTACAAATCCAAGAGAAAATACCGTGTTTCTATTGGTGTGGCACATAGGGCACACACAAGCAGTGGCACAGACGATCTGGACCCGTACTTAGTTGTCAAACATATAACGAATCTTAATTGCAGAGATTTTATAGCAATCAACCCGTAAAAAAGGAAAAAAAAATAACTATATACATATACTCCTTGATATTCTCAATCACTAAAAGATTTACATTCAATTTCGGATTGCAGTAATGCTCGCATCAACGTTAAAGGAAAGTCAACGAAGAATTTAAAGTTGGCAATACAAGTAGAAATGTAGAATCAATACCGTCCTTATTTGTGGAGCTAAAATTTCATCTTCCTCTCTTCATCCTCTTTGTCTTTCTTTTTATCCTCAATGAATATGAAGATGTGCTTGAAGTTACTCTGGAAGTGCTTATATCAGTACTCTTAGTTGTTCTACATGTATCTTCGTTCCCGTACAGTAAAACAATTCAAATTCTGCAATTCATCTCTTTAAATGATCTCCATGTTGTACAGATATAAGCACTTCCAGAATTGTTTGTGCTCATCAAGACTAATAACGTGTTGGCTTCCTCAAAAAAAACTGTATCCCCGATGTAGTGCCCCATCCTCAACGTCTGTTTTGATCTTTCGAGCAAGAAAGTATTTTTTTTCGCTATTATTTAACTAAGTGGTGTAGAAATCTAAAATAACATAAGTTGTAATAGTGATCGCCTAGGGGGCCTTAGGCGCTAGGCGACGGGCTTGGCGCCTCGCCTCGCCTAGCGCCTAATACAACATAGGCTGAGATCGAGTTCAGAGAAAGAAAATCAGAAGAGAATCCTTTTCACGGAGGGCCTGGTATATGTGGAATTATTGGCTTAGGTTTGAAACTCAGAAGAAAACTATCTTCACGGTAACCAGACTATCCGTGGAAGTCATTTGTAAGAGCTGAGAATCCAGGGAGTTTGAAAATTCACCGATAGATAGGTATCCGTGGGAGTTTGGTCGAGAAACTAAATATCCCGTAACTTTTAAAATTCCTGTAGGCATGAGTGTCCGTGAATCTGACGAGAGGAAAGTGAAAATCCAGGGGAAAATAAAACTCGCGGCGACTTGTTGGTCCGGGAATCTTACGGGAGAAAAATTAGAATTCAGGTGAAATTATTTTTCACGGTGGGAAGTCTATCCGCGGGAAGAGAAGGGTGAAGATTTTGACTGTCAGTCTCAGCCAACTGACAAGCCAATGACGAAACGGCCTGGACCTTAAAAGCTTTGTTCATGGGCCCATTAGCTAGGGCTGAGTTTCTTTGCACGGCAGTTTATGGAAGTGAGCTAGTTTGGTGCATTTTTGGCAAGTGGTCGCAACCTAGTTTGCATGGGATTCGGCACGGGCACAACAACAACTTGGATACCTATTTAAGAGAACTTCTAATATTTTTGAAGGATATCTTTGAATCTTTTATCAAGCCATTGGAGAGGAGAACTCAAGAGAAGAAATGCTAGGGTTTTGGAGTGATTCGTCATCATAACTATTTCTTTACCATTTTATCATATGAAACTCATGGGTTTTGTTAGGACGATGAGTAGCTAAACTTCTTAGTGATTGGGGATGAATTCTAAGTTCTAGACATGATTTGAGTTATTACATAAATATATTTTGAAGTTTTTCACATGATTATTGATTGTTTATACTAATTAGAATAATTATGATTGATTGATAGATTGTTTAGGTGGCCAACTGAATTAATTTGTTGATTCAATCAAATGCAAGTATTGAGTTAGGAGATTACTAATAGTCGAATAATTCATACAAAAGTAGAGAACACAAGACCTTGCAGAGGGATTTTGTGTATAAACAACACTAGAAAGTGGACCTTGAGCTAAGAGTCTAACTACTAGGATCAATCTATAATTCATAAAAGATAAAGCATTCGAACAAATTACACCTTGAGTGATCCACTACTAGGTGTTTTCGACGAATAGAATCTGGTATTGAAGAGCTTCCGTACTCAGTGATTTAAGGAATTTAGGGGATAGCACTGAGCTAGCTGTTATTCCACGGTTGGTAATAATTTGTGATTAATTGTATTAATGGATGAATATAATAACTTGATGACGGTTTAGTAACGAAGAAGGATTCCCTGATCATATTTCTCTCCATTGCTTGCAGCTTTATTATTTTCAATTGCTTTATTTACTATATTTACTTTGTTTACAATCTAAAACAAAAACCCCTCATTGTGACACTTTTGACAATTAAAACTCCATGCTCTTCGTGGGAACGAACTTGACTTCCATTATATTATTTTTAATTGAGTAGAAATAAGATATTAATTTGATTGCACCTACGACACGCATCAAATTTTGGCGCCATTGCCGGGGAGCAGTCGATAGCTCTAGTTGTTTCTTTTAGTTTTATTTTGTTTTTCAATTTTCTTTTTAGTTTTAACTTTGTTTTCTAGATTTTTTGTTTTAGGTACTTGATGAGTGCCAAATATTGTATATATTTATCCCTTTTGTTGGCATTTTAACTCATCTTTTATGCATTAATTCTACATTTTATCCCATATTCTGTATTTTCATTGTTTTCAAGAATAAATATTTTTATTAATTAATTTTGCATTTTTAGGTAGTAAATAAAGTTCGGATGAGTCGCGGAGCGAAAAGAGCAGAAAAGTAGTGAAAAGCCGAGAGAAATTACGCAAGGAAACCGCGAAGAATGGTGCGCACAACCTCATTTTCTACACACAAAAGCGCCTCCGTTCTCAGCCATCAGATCATTTCTCAGAAGCATCCGACGGTCGCTCCTTGCTGAGCATCAAAATCTGATGTCTCTGCCGAGCACCACAGCGCTGAAATTCCAAGCCTTCAGATTAGATGGTAGTTGAATCCAACGGTCGCTACCTTGCTGTTCATCGAAGTTTGATATCTCTGCCTTACACTACAGTACCTAACTCCATCAAGTACCGTTCATTTTGTTGTATCATATAATCCAACGGTCTCTCATCGCTTGCCTCCGCATCACCGTCCGATCTACCTACCAGCTCCATATCCCACGGCTCATCCTCGCTGTTCATCCGACTCGATGGATCCGCCTAACACCCTAGCAACCGAGCCTATACCACCTACCCAAACACTCCCTTTCTCCCATTCTATCGAGCCATACCCTCCCACCATCTTCTCCACAGAACCACCGTACACCACCACCTTCTCCACCTCTGCCACCAACTCACTGCCACCACCACACCTCCACCATCATCACCCTATCACCCAACAACTAATACCCTCTACTCCCATCTCCCTAGTCCATCTAATTTCTCAATTTTTGCACATTCTCTTTCAGAAACCCTAGGCTGCAAAATTGATAAATTGGGTTGAGCTAGAGTGAAATTGAAGGCATGGAGTGATACAGGGGAGTCAGAGAAGGGATGGGTCGGCATCAATTGGACTTTTAGGTGAGCTAATTTTAACTGTTGTAATTTGGGGAAGAACAAACCCTAATTTTGGGGGAATTAGGTAATTTAGGGAATTTGGGTCTGTGACTATAAATAGCACCATGGGTTGTGTGTAATTTTCATGTTGGGATTAGCCCACATCCAGGACTCTCATGTCCTGTTAACTGTTAACTTTAGTTCAATTTTCAATTTTCAGTCACTGCTTAATTTCAGTTCACAGTGTGTTGTTCTTGTTCATTGTTCCATGTTTTAATCTTTGTAGTTCAGTTTCATGTTCATGTTGTATTCCTGTTATGCTTGTCTCCTGTTATTTATAGTTTTGTTCATTGTTAGTCAGTTAGTCCTGTTAACTTGTGTTGTTGCTCACTGTTAGTCAATGTTCCTGTCATGTTTGTTTTACTGTCATTTGAAGGAATGCTAGGCTAGGTATCTGTGAAGCAATGTGCTGATTGTGCAATGGCAAGAATCAGTGCTCATAGCAAGCTGATGTTCTTGCCATTCCCTTGTATGCTTAGGTTGCAGTGTTGATTGTGCATTGGGAGAAGCTAGTGCTTATAGCAAGCTAGTTTTCAACCCATTCTATAGGAATGCCTGTATTCTTGCCTTAGTATTGCTTCTTGTCAGTTTCTTTATCACCCCTGCCCTTGGCCTTAGGCCTTGGTCCATTCTTGTTTTGTTCTTTGCTTTTGCTGTTGCCCTGTTGTATCTTTCATTTTATTTTCTGTTGCTTTTGCATTGTTTTGTCCACTGTAATTTTCATTTGCTTCTGTTCACTTTTATTTGCTGTTGCTTTGTTCCTTGCTTGTACATTCTATTTGCTGTCCCCTGCTGTGTGCGCTCTTGTGCTGCTGTGCAGCTCTTTCTTTGCACTGCTTGTGCAGCTGCCCTGCCAAGCTGCTGCCACTCTTGCTCCTGCTGCTTGTGCTGCTACTTCTTTTCTTGTTGTGCACTTGCCTTGCTGTGCACTTTCATCTGCTGCACTGCTGCTGCACTGCTTGTGCAGTTGCTACTGCTGCTACCACTTCCACTGCTGTCAAGCTGCTGCTGCTCTTGTTGCTGCCTTGTCTGTTGCTGTCAGGCTGCTGCTACCCTGCCACTCCTTCTCCTGCAGCCAACTGAACCCAAGTTCCAATCCAACTGAGCCCAATTCAAATCAGTAAAGCCCAAAGGCCCAGACTCTCTACTAAAACAAAAGCCCAAGATCTAGACAACTGAGTCCAAAGCCCAAATTCATTAAGGCCCAATCCAATTCAATTAATTGTGGGCTTAACCCAAAAGCCTGAACTCACTGTAAGGCCTAAGCCCATTTGCACTTCAAAGATAACTGAGCCCAAGCTCAGTTCATTTTAACAAACCCATTAGTACATTAAGCCCAATAGTTCCAAAGGGGTATTCTAAGCCCTAAGCAAATCTAGGAACCCAGATAGCTAAAACACTTCCGAAACACACCCGATCTCTGTGGATCGACCCGTACTTGCACATTTGCCACTTTCGACACCGTGCACTTGCGGTTATAATTTGTAGGACCTTTTAGAAACCTACCAAGTTTTTGGCGCCGCTGCCGGGGATTGGTGCTGTGTTTTATCTGTGTTTTTATTAGCTAATTTGTATTTCATGTCATAGCATTTGCATCTGCATCTGCTTCATTTCATTTGCTGTTGGACCTGCTGTTTTGAACCTGTTTTTCCTCTGCTGGGACGCCACCAAGGAAAAGAACCAAAACCCAACTGGGTTTTTGCAACAATATCAGAGCAGCTGGGCTGTGCTACAAAGGTAAGCCTAAACCCATTCCATTGAGAGAACCCAACCTGTGGGCTTCCAAATTTTTAATTGTGGGCTTGTAATAATTAACCCAATTTATTGGGCTTTTTATTTTCCTATTTTGGGTTTGTAATAATTTATTTTTGGGCTTGTTGTTTAATTTGTGGGCTTGTATTTATTGTGTGGGCTGGTTTAATTTGGACTTGTATTTTGGACTCTGGGTCTAAACCCAGCTGAGCTTATAACTATTATGAACTTGTGAGTGGACCTCGAAAACCAAAAGTTTTAAAACAAACGTCGGGCCTTAACCAACTGGGCCAAATTAAACTTTCTAAATTAAAACTTGGATTTTCGTAGGCCGCAGCCTTCATTCCATTTCATCAGAGGCTTGCACAGTGGGCTTGCTCCCATTTCAAAAACCAAATTCTATTTTTAATTTTATTTAAAAAAAAAAAAAAAAAAAAAAAAAAAAAAAAAAAAAATCTTTTGCTCCCTATTTTTAAAACCAAATTTCTACTTTGCTCCAATTTTTTTAAAAACCAAATTTTCTTGTAGATAATGTGTTAGTTAAATTTCCTTTTGTATATATTTTGCTAATCCAATATGATCTCGGCTGAAATATGTTGGATTTTTGCCTTGAATAACGGAGTTTTAATTCTGCTTTCGCCGAAATCGGGTATTCTCTCTCCTTTTACTCTACTCAGCATGTCCCTTTCCATATGTTACATTTTAACTCTTTCCATATTTTGAAACATTGAGGACAATGTTTAGTTTAGGTTTGGGGGTATAGAGTAGATGCCACGATAATATGCTTTAATTAAAACAAACTCCTTCTTCTTTTTTGAAAAATTGAAAATTCCAAAAAAATTAAAAAATCAAAATTCAATAAAAATTAAAAAGATGAAAAATCATAAAAAAGGAGCTCATTTACCTTGAAATGTTGACTCTTGTGCAAATATGTATTTTTATTAGGAGTCTTAGTCTAGATATTTAGGCACCCTGATTCTAGCACAATTCACATAGTGATAAGAAATTTGCACGCGCACGATCTACCAATACATGTATGGCCTCGATCTTCCAGGTGTTGGATAGGAAGTCACGATTGCCAATCACTTTAGAATACTGAACGAACTGGACTAGCTTGTTCTTTGGTTGGTTGGGATAGAAGATGGAGGTTACATTAAGAAAGACAACCATCGAATTTAACTGGGTGCATCAAAAAGGGCTACCTCTTGCAATGTCATGTAATCTTTTGTTTCTTTATTGTTATGTATCAAAAGTGTTTCCCAAAAAAAAAAAAAAAAAAAAAAAAAAAAAAAAAAAAAAAAAAAAAAAAAATCAGAAAAAAAAAAAATCAAAAAAAAAAAAAAAAAAAAAAAAAAATACCAAAAAAATCAAGTATTTATCAATTCCATCATCTCTTGTCCAAAAATAAAAGAGATTTGTCAAGAGTCATGTAAAGAGTTATTTTGTTGTTTCATTGTAATAAGCAAGGAGGGTGTATGCCATTGATGTACAACGCGAGTAATTGTGAAATACCTCCACTCATTCACAATTCGCGTAAAGTCCGGACACTAGCTAGATTTCGACCTCAGTTCTTAGCCTGAGAACTATCTCTTGGTGATAGTAGTCATGACTCAGATCTTCTTTACACATGTGTAGATACACTTACACTCTTATCACATGTCCTTATTTGTTATCAGTGCTAGGATGGTGCCTTCGATAGCTAGATTGACATCTCCATTTTGCTGTGAGCTTAACTGTTTTGCACATATCACATTGACGGAATCTGAGCTTATCTTTTCCTTAGGTTTTGTAGGCCACCCTCTGGTAAACCTTCACGGACTTCACCGTCCACTAGGGACACTTAGTGGTTTAAAAGGCTTAGTGCATACGCTAATGCATTCGAGAGACCAGCGACAGTGGTATAGTTAGGATTCCTTAGTTTTGTTTTACTTGAGGACAAGTAAAATTCAGGTTTGGGGGGTATTTGATGAGTGCCAATATTGTATATATTATCCTTTTGTTGGCATTTAACTCATCTTATGCATTAATTCTACATTTATCCCATATTCCTGTATTTCATTGTTTTCAAGAATAAATATTTTATTAATTAATTTTGCATTTTTAGGTAGTAATAAAGGTTCGGATGAGTCGCGGAGCGAAAGAGCAGAAAAGTAGTGAAAAGCCGAGAGAAATTACCAAGGAAACCGCGAAGAATGGTGCGCAAACCTCATTTTCTACACACAAAAGCGCCTCCGTTCTCAGCCATCAGATCATTTCTCAGAAGCATCGACGGTCGCTCCTTGCTGAGCATCAAATCTGATTCTCTGCGCGAGCACCACAGCGCTGAAATTCCAAGCTTCAGATTAGATGGTAGTTTAATCCAACGGTCGCTACCTTGCTGTTCATCGAAGTTTGATATCTCTGCCTTACACTACAGTACCTAACTCATCAAGTACCGTTCATTTGTTGTATCATATAATCCAACGGTCTCTCATCGCTTGCCTCCCATCACCGTCCGATCTACCTACCAGCTCCATATCCCACGGCTCATCCTCGCTGTTCATCCACTCGATGGATCCGCCTAACACCCTAGCACCGAGCCTAACCACCTACCCAAACACTCCCTTTCTCCCATTCTAATCGAGCCATCCCTCTCCACCATCTCTCCCCAGAACCACACCGTACACCACCACTTCTCCACCTCTGCCACCACTCACTGCCACCACCACACTCCACCTCATCACCCTATCACCCAACACTAATACCCTCTACTCCATCTCCCTAGTCCATCTAATTCTCAATTTTTGCACATCTCTTTCAGAAACCCTAGGCGTGCAAAATTGATAATTGGGTTAGCTAGAGTGAAATTGAGGCATGGAGTGATACAGGGAGTCAGAGAAGGGATGGGTCGGCATCAATTGGACTTTAGGTGAGCTAATTTTAACTGTTGTAATTTGGGGAAGAACAACCCTAATTTTGGGGAATTAGGTAATTTAGGGAATTTGGGTCTGTGACTATAAATAGCACCATGGGTTGTGTGTAATTTTCATGTTGGGATTAGCCCACATCCAGGACTCTCATGTCCTGTTAACTGTTACTTTAGTTCAATTTTCATTTTCAGTCACTGCTTAATTTCAGTTCACAGTTGTGTTGTTCTTGTTCATTGTTCCATGTTTTAAATCTTTGTAGTTCAGTTCATGTTCATGTTGTTTCCTGTTATGCTTGTCTCCTGTTATTTATAGTTTGTTCATTGTTAGTCAGTTAGTCCTGTTAACTGTGTTGTTGCTCACTGTTAGTATCAATGTTCCTGTCATGTTTGTTTTACTGTCATTGAAGGAATGCTAGGCTAGGTATGTGAAGAAGCAATGTGCTGATTGTGCAATGGCAAGAAATCAGTGCTCATAGCAAGCTGATGTTCTTGCCATTCTCCTTGTATGCTTAGGTTGCAGTGTTGATTGTGCATTGGGAGAAGCTAGTGCTTATAGCAAGCTAGTTTTCAACCCATTCTATAGGAATGCCTGTATTCTTGCCTTAGTATTGCTTCTTGTCAGTTTCTTTATCACCCCTGCCCTTGGCCTTAGGCCTTGGTCCATTCTTGTTTTGTTCTTTGCTTTTGCTGTTGCCCTGTTGTATCTTTCATTTTATTTTCTGTTGCTTTTGCATTTTTTGGTCCACTGTAATTTTCATTGCTTCTGTTCACTTTTATTTTGCTGTTGCTTTGTTCCTTGCTTGTACATTCTATTTGCTGTCCCCTGCTGTGTGCTCTCTTGTGCTGCTGTGCAGCTCTTTCTTTGCACTGCTTGTGCAGCTGCCCTGCCAAGCTGCTGCCACTCTTGCTCCTGCTGCTTGTGCTGCTACTTCTTTTCTTGTTGTGCACTTGCCTTGCTGTGCACTTTCATCTGCTGCACTGCTGCTGCACTGCTTGTGCAGTTGCTACTGCTGCTACCACTTCCACTGCTGTCAAGCTGCTGCTGCTCTTGTTGCTGCCTTGTCTGTTGCTGTCAGGCTGCTGCTACCCTGCCACTCCTTCTCCTGCAGCCAACTGAACCCAAGTTCCAATCCAACTGAGCCCAATTCAAATCAGTAAAGCCCAAAGGCCCAGACTCTCTACTAAAACAAAAGCCCAAGATCTAGACAACTGAGTCCAAAGCCCAAATTCATTAAGGCCCAATCCAATTCAATTAATTGTGGGCTTAACCCAAAAGCCTGAACTCACTGTAAGGCCTAAGCCCATTTGCACTTCAAAGATAACTGAGCCCAAGCTCAGTTCATTTTAACAAACCCATTAGTACATTAAGCCCAATAGTTCCAAAGGGGTATTCTAAGCCCTAAGCAAATCTAGGAACCCAGATAGCTAAAACACTTCCGAAACACACCCGATCTCTGTGGATCGACCCGTACTTGCACATTTGCCACTTTCGACACCGTGCACTTGCGGTTATAATTTGTAGGACCTTTTAGAAACCTACCAGTACTCAATCTCTGACATCGAAGGATTGGGATTACCCCAGGTGCGGAATTCAAACTCGTAAGGGGACGGTACTACAAACACGTCCAAAGTTGCAACAAGAACCTTCTACAAAAAAGATGGTTAATACAAACGACGAGGGAAATCCTCCACCTCCGGAGAGGAAGTTAAGAGAGTTGACATCTCCATGCTTAGATTCGCAACCACTGTGCATTAGAATCACTAACCCAGTTAAGATGAAGTCGGATCTACTTCATCATATACCAAAGTTCAAGGGACATCCAGGTGAAAATCCAAATCGACACCTTCAACAGTTCCAGAACACAATGACAAGTCTGAGGCATGCAACCGCAGACAGAGATATGGCTATGCTACAAGCCTTCCCGTTCTCCTTGACAGACTTAGCAAAAGAATGGTTGTATTGTCTTCCGCCAGGGACTATTACAACATGGACTGAGATGAAAAAGCTATTTCTGGAGAAATATTTTCCTGCTTCCAAAGCAGCATCCGTTCGTAAGGAGATTAGTGGCATTCTACAGATGTCTGGGGAGTCTCTATATGAATATTGGGAGAGGTATAATAGGTTGTTGGAAAGCTGCCCACACCATAATATATCCTCAACACTTATCATTCAATACTTCTACGAAGGATTACTTCCAGAACAGAGGAATTTGATTGATGCGGCTGCCGGTGGTTCACTTACTGAGAAAATAATCTCGCAGGCAACCAGTTTGATTGAAAGTATGGCTTCCAATGCTCAAAAATTCTACACCAGAAACAACTCTAATGTCAGAAGAGTTAGCGAGATGGGAGAGTCTGCACAGTCAGAGCAAAGGATGAACAACATAGAGAAGGTACTACAACGAATGGCAGCAGTGATTATTCCTACTTATGAAGAAGATTCTGAATAGGTGAATGCTGTGTTCCCTAATCAGAGGCCAAGATATGATCCCTACTCTAATACTTATAATCCAGGTTGGAAAGATCACCCAAATTTCAGTTATGCAAATCAGCAAGCTGCAGCTCATAATCCTTGTAGTTGCAAGAAATCCTACACTACACCCCTCATATGATTTCATTATTAATCAACTCATTTTTAGGTTTACACTCTTAATTTTATTGATCAATCTTTGAAGATTCTTACAAGAAAAGATAAAGAAATCAAGAATGATCTTTGCTCTAAACTTTCTCTCTCCTATTTACTTGTTTCTTACTCAAAAAAGATCTCTCCCTCTCTTTACAACTCCAACATAAGGAAATACATAGTGGATGACAACTAATCTGTCCTTTATTGGGTATGATCTGCGACATTCTCGCAACCTTACAAATGTTAATTTCGCAAACTCTCTAAGTTTCGCAGGACTATCATATCTTTCTCGTGATCTTAGCTGACGTCATTTATTTTATTCTTCCTGAAATTGTTCTGCGACGCTATTGTTTTGTGTTGTTGATAATTTTGCTGAAATATTGTCGTTGCGAGATTTTGATCCTACATCTTGCCTCTTCTCATATCTTTTCTGCGAAGTAGAGAATGATGTGAGAAATGTCGCATGTGTTCTCCTCTTCATATTCTGCATTTATCACACGTACTCTTTCTTCCATTTATTTCTCGACACGTCTTTTGTAATTGTTGCTTTTTAACCGCTTATATCTTTCCGTATTAATCGTGTTTATTTTCTCGAGGAGAAGTTCCCTCTATATATATTCCTTCTCACTCTCTTTTTCTTTCTTTTTATTTTCTCTGCAACTTCATCGTTCTTCTGCAAATTCCATTATTGCAACTTTTCTTCTTTCTTCTTCATCTTCATACTATTTCTTCTACAAATTATTCATAGTTCGTAATTTTTTTCGAAACAATCTCCCTGCTATTGTCTTCCATGGATTCATCAAGGTTAGTTTTCTTTTTTCTTCTTTATGAGTTTTACTGAAATTCATCTTGTTTATTGCCTTATTTGATGTTGTTTATGTGATTCACATACTCTTATTATTTCAGCAAAAGCGCCTCCAACACTAGATTTACAGTTCAAAACCCTAACACAAATCGCACCATAAGGTTGTTGCGCATAAAAGAAAGTCTGCGAATGAGAAGGTAGTAAGAAATACTATTCTTTTCTAATAACAATATTGTTGCCTCTGTTTCTTATCTGGATTGTAATTCGCAGGGTGATAAAGATGTTAATAAACCTCTCAAGAAATCTCGCCACCTTAAAACTGTTCCAACTTCTGTTCCCTTCCACTTACTCATCTCTTCTAAATCTCCTGCGACATCTTCGCAAGATAAACCTTTATCTCCAATTCGCGAAAAAGTTGCCTCAGACTTCATTTATTCAGCTGACCTTTCAATTATTGACACTCCCCTTGTTGATCCTGCTGTGAATGAAACCTCTTCTCTTCCTATTGAGAATGTTTCTCAACCTTCTATCTACCAGTTCTCTACCTAAGTCTCTTCCTCTTTCGAAAGAAACCGTGGAAGGGATAGATATTGCCTTCAAAGTTTTATCTGAAGTTCTGGATGATGTCAAGAAGTCTTCTATTGATCCCATCAAGTCTAATGTTTGCGAAATTCTGAGCAAGCATTTGGGTTATGACAGAGCTGCTTCGCAGACAGCTTTGGAAAAGGAATGTAATGCTCTTCGTCTCGAAAATCAGAAGCTTCAGAATGTTTTGTTGGATCGTGACAATCTTCGCAAGAAGAATGATGAATTGAGAGGTATGATTTTCTTATCTGTGTCTTTAATTTGCCTTTTTAGTGGTTTTATCCTTCCCATATTTAATTATCCTTGAAATCCCTCTTTCGCATGTTAAGCTTTAAACCAGAAACGAATAATGGAGAGATATCAATTTGAATCTGCTGTTGAAGAAGCCCGTGTTGATAAAGAAATCTTGATGGATCAATATAACCAATTAGATAACCTCTATTCATATTCTCTTGATCATATAAATAATCTTACCAATGAAAATACCCAATTAGTTCAAAGACAAGATTTGTTAAGTAATGAAGTATCTTGCCTTTCTTATTATTTAACTAAAACTAATTTAGGGATGGAAACTTTATCAGATGGGAATAAAACCTTATCCCAGGAGAAGAGAACTTATTTAAACAAGATGGCGATATCTTCGCAACAACTTAGTATTCTTCAAAAAGTATGTGATGACCAAGAGCAATCTCTTCGCTCTTTGAGAAATGAACTTAAAGAAGTAACAGAGTCATCTATCGCTGAAAGATATACACTCATTCAAGGTAGAATAGCTTTAAGTGTAAAGGCGAATCAGCTTAAAGAACAATATTCCAAATTAGAAGAATCTTATTCTTCTCTGCGAAGAAAAATGCCTTTCTTATTTTTAAAGAGAAAAATCTTCAGTCTCGACTTAAAGGTTTAGTTGGAGATAGATTTGATGACGCAATGGACCGTTGGGAGAATAGTTGTCTATCCTTGATTCAACACCTTATTTCGCAAAAGGAAGGTAGTCATAATAGTTTGACTGCCTTAATTATCTTTTCTTTGTCATATCTCTGAATTCTTATCTTAATGAAATTTTGTATTCTATCTTTCGCAGAGTCTGAGAAGAATCTTCATTCTTCCATTTCTGTTTTGGAGGCTAAATATGCCAAAATTCGCAAAGAAAATGCATTGCTCGTCTCTACCCTTACTGGTTCTCGCGACCGAGCAGAAAGAAGACTTGATTATCTTGCTTATTTTAAGGATATTCAAGATAGGAATCATCAGAGAGCACTTCTTCGCCAAGTTCATCTCCGGGCTGAAGTCCTTGTAAATGACATTTTATTGTCCAACTCTTCCTCCTACATCAATTGATCCTTTAGAAGTAGATGATGATGAAGTTCCTCGTCCTGCTGATAGTGATTATGATTACGAAAGGTGCAGAGGATAATTTCTTGGAAGATGAAGAAGAGGTTCCTTCTAAAGAAGCATCTGCTGGTGTTAATCAATGAGAAAGAAATTTCTCCTGAAGAAGTAATTGCTGGCGATAATCAAGATGCTAGTCAAGGCGAAGATCAAAACCGAAATGAAGGAGAGGCTTGCGAGATATTGGCGAAGAATTTCTGTTATCTCCTGCTACTGAAATTAATACTGAAGCTTGAGCTTCTTATCTAGCTTTGTCTTCTTGAACTGTCTTATTTTTATCACTTTTGCGAGTTACATTTTCAACCAACTTTGGAATCAACTTTTCCTTTTAATATTTTGTTGATGAGAAAGATAATGCTTCTTCTGTATTGATTCCCATACTTGCCTCTCATTATCTTTCTTGCAAAAAATAATCTGTTACGAATACTTATAAATATTTTGTTTTATCATATGGTCTTATTTTTCCTTCCTAATTAAAGGTCTTATTATGCCACCTCTTGTCATTGCGACAAAATCGCAGGACGTCCTTGCACTTTCATGAAAAACCCATTGATCTTGCCTTAACTTTTTCTTTTTGTATTATGGCCTCTTCAGGAATGTTGCGACAATATGACAGGCCTAAATATTCTTGCGAAAATAAAGCCCCATGACATTGACGTCTTGCGACGAAATCGCAGGACGTCTTCGCACTTTCATGCGAAAACCCATTGATCTCTTCTTATCCTTTTCTTTTGTATTATTTCCTCTTCAGTATTGTTGCAAAAATATGACAAGCCTTAATATTCTTGCGAATAGAAAGTCTCATGACATTTGCGTCTTAAGACACTTATCAGCTCCCTAATGGAAGGTGTCGCCCTTATCTCCCCCTGGTTTCCCCTTCAAAGAGGCGTACTTCTACCATACAAGGTTAGATCCTCCCATCTAGTCTTAACAACAACCAGTTATTTTCGCAGCCTCTTATCCCTTTTACCTATAGGTCTTATGGTTACGAGACTGCACCCTAAGTGGGGTTTTCTTCAGGACGAGTGCAGTATAAGCCAAGGCTTGTCAAGAATGGCAAGGTACGCTCCAAACGTCCCTGGCACTCTTGACTCAACCGTGTACCTCGACGCCTTGATCAGATCTGCACTCCTTGGGAGAGTCCTTATTACCTTAGTCGCCCAACCCAAGTCATATGCTTAAGCTGAGAATCCAAGGTGCCTCTCCCGGATGGGCTTTATTGACCCCAAATCTCCATGACTCGGGTTCCGGTTGCGGTGTAGACTTTCCGTTGAGCCATGCAACAGGTACCCCCTAATATGACGTACTTTAGGTCTTACATTTGCCTCTTGCGAAATTTTATTCGCGAACTAGGGTGTACGCCATAAAGGTTCGCCCCTTTCTTTTATATCATTATTCTGTGATTATCTCTGCGAAAATTTCGCACATCATGATCTTGTTTTGATATAAGTAATCTTGCAATTATTCTTTCAGAATCCATAACTTCTCAAATCTTCTTACGGATAATATCTTTTTAAATACAACCTGTCCCATGGTCTGTCTAATCTATGACCAACATCTCTTCCTTCTGGATCCATTAATCTATAAGCTCCTGTTCCAACTATTTCCTTAATGATGTAAGGTCCATCCCATTTTTTCGCTAATTTTCCACCATTTTCTCGCTGATATATTGGTGTTTCTCGCAGAACTAAATCTCCTGGTTGAAATTCGCGTATTTTGACACGTTTATTATATTCTCGGGCTAATCTTCGCTGATAATTCTCCATATGTTGTAAAGATTTTTCTCTTCTTTATTCTAATTCATCAAGTTTATTTAAAATCATGCCCGCACTAAGATTTTTCTCCCAAGCTTCTCTTTTTGTTTTCGGAATAACCACTTCTGTTGGTAACACCGCTTCAACTCCGTATGTTAAACAAAAAGGTGACATTCCAGTAGCTTCTCTTCTAGTTGTATTATAAGCCCATACTGCATTATGTACTTGTTCGCACCTTGCTCTGTGATGTCCTTCCAATTTCTTCTTTAATATATCTGCAATTGTTTTGTTTGTTGCTTCTACTTGCCCATTAGCTTGTGGATACAAAGGAGTAGATTTTCCACATTTTATCTTGAATGCATTAAGTAGCATTTCTATATTCTGTCCTTCAAATTGTTTCCCATTATCAGATAACTGTGCAGGAATTCCGAATCTGCAAATGATATTTTCGAATATGAATGTAAATATATCTTTGTCGCGAATATGTTGTACTGCCTTCACTTCTGTCCATTTTGTGAAATAATCTGTTGCGACTATTAAGTATATTCTTTGTCCAGATCCTGGTAAAAATGGCCCCACAATATCTAAGCCCCACTTTCCAAAAAGGCCACACAATGGTTGAAGATGACAATGGTGCTCCAGGTGCATGTATTTTCTTTCCATGCCGCTGACAATCTTCGCAACGTCTTGGTATTTGTTTTGCATCTTCATGCATATATGGCCAGTAATAACCTTGCATTTTTGCTCTATGTGCCAAAGATCTTCCTCCACTATGATTGCCAACATCCCCACTATGTAACATTTTTAGCACCTTTTCTCCTTCCTCTCGTGTCAAACATCTGAGTGATGGTCCATTAAAGGATTTTCGGTATAGAAACCCATCTGTTAATTCATAATTCGTTGCACGGCTTTTTAACTTGTGTGTTTCCAATCTATTTCTTGGTGTTTCTCCTTTCGCCAAATATGCATGAATTTACATTCTCCAGTCTGCGATATTGTTCATTTGTTCTTCTTCTTCATTGTCTATTATCATCACGTCCACGTCTTCTTTTTTTTATTGATTGATGGTGACAGAAGTGTTTGTATTTTTATGCATCTCGCAGTTGGATCTGTCATCATGCTTGAGATGAAAGCAAAAGCGTCTGCGAGTCTGTTATCCTTTCTTGAAATGTGCCTCCATTTTATTTTTGGGATTTTCGCTGACAATTCTTCAACCAGCTTCTTGTATTTCTTCAAGGATGGTTCATTTGTAGTATACTCTCCCTTTATTTGGCGAATAACTAGCTGCGAATCACTAGTGATCCTGGCATTTTCTAGTTTCATTTCTATTGCGAATTTTAAGGCATGTATCACAGCTTCATATTCTGTTTCATTATTAGTGGATGCAAATTCCAATCTGAATGAAAAAGCCATTTTTATTCCTTCTGGAGAAATTAAAACAATTCCAACTCCATTTCCTTCTCCATTTGATGATCCATCTACCAATTTCTCCCATCTATTTGGTTCTGTTAATAAATATTTTGGATCTCCATGTTCTTCTTCTACATCCATCATTTCTTCTACTGCTTCATCTTCTTCTAAAGGAAATTCTGCCAAGAAATCTGCAACAACTTGTGATTTTTGTGAAGACAAAATTTCATATTTAATATCAAAGTGGCCTACTTGTGCATTCCATCTCTCCACTCTTCCTGATTTTTTAGAATTCTTCATCACTGTTTCAATTGGTACTTTTGTTAATATCTTTATCTTGTGTGCTTGAAAGTATATGCGGAGCTTAAATGATGCATAAACTAATGCTAAGATTAAGTTTTCAATCTTTGAGTAATTCTTCTCAGCAGTATTAATAAATGGGTTTCTCCACTCTTGCGTCTACTCGCAATAACACAGCACTTAATGCATGCGTCGTCGTCGCAAGATAGATCAATAATTCTTCTCCTGATTCTGCTTTTTGTAAAATAGTTGTATTCATAAGATGTTCTTTGATTCCTTGAAAAGCTTTTTCACATTCATCAGTCCATTTAAATTTCGCACCCTTCTTGAGTATATCGAAAAAATATTTGCATTTGTCTGATGATCGCGAAATGAATCTCCCCAGCGAAGCTAGAAGACCATTCAATTTTCCCGATGCAACTCCAATAGTACACTTCTCAGGATTTAATTTAATGTTATACTGCCGCATTTGTTCAAAAATCTCCCTCAGGTCTTGTACATGGTCTTTAGCTTCTTTACTCTTTACTAACATGTCATCCACGTATACTTCTAATGTTTTGTGTATCCATTTTGCGAACACCTTCTCTACCATTCTTTGGTATGTCGCTCCCGCGTTTCGCAAACCAAATGGCATTTTCGTGTAACAATATAAAACTCTAGGGGCAAAGAAAGCAGTATGCTCTTGATCTTCTTCAGCGAGAGGGATTTGGTTATACCCTTTGTACCCATCTAAAGATGATACCCTATCATTTCCCGCTGCGGATTCCACCATTTGAGGAATATCTGGTAATGGAAAACTATCTTTGGGGCAAGCTTTGTTTAAATCAGTGAAATCTATGCAAATCCTGATTCCTTTGTTTTTCTTTGGGACAATGACCATATTCGCTATCCATTCTGGGTAATTAGCTTCTCTTATGATTCCCGCTTCAAGCATTTTCTGTAGTTCTTCTTCTATTTGGGAATGGTAAGTTGTTGCAATTTTTCTTATTCTCTGTTTAGATGGTCTCACATTTTTGTTAATCTCCAGCTTGTGGCATGCAATTGATGGATCTATTCCCGGTATCTCATCCATGCTTCCTGCGAAAACATCTTTATATTCTCGCAACAAGTTAACAGTTCTTTCTTCTTCTTCCATATCCATTTTGGTTCCAATTCTCAATATTAGAGGTTCCTCTATAGTCCCAACGTTTATTTCTTTTGTTGGTTCTGCGGCAGTGTAACTGGGTTTAGGTTCTCCCATTGGTGTTGGTTCTTTTATTGTTTTCATAGGTCTTTCTCCTTCTTCCGAAATTTCGCTGGGTATTCTTTTGCCTTCTTTTGCCCTTATCATATTTACTCTAAATTCTTCTTCTTTCCTTGCTTCCTTTGCCAACTTTCTGCGAAATTGTTTCTTTTTTGCTTGTCCTTCATAATGCTTTACTTCAATTTGATGACATAATTTCGCATCGTCAACATCTCCTCTGATTTCACCTATTCCATTTGGTGTGGGGAATTTAATACATTGATGCAACTTTGATACCACACCTTTTATCGCATGTATCCATGGTCTTCCTAATAACATATTATATGGCGATCCCATATCCACCACGCACAACGTTACATATGTTTCGATTTCTCCAAGTGGAATTCGTACCACTATCTCTCCTTTAGGTTTTGTTGTGGATTTTCCAAAGCCGTGAACAAAATATGTTGAACTAGACATTTCTTCATCTTTAAATCCCATTTCTCGGAATGCGTGATAAAATATTATATCCACTGAACTTCCTGTATCGATTAAAGTTCTGTTCAATATCCATTCTCCTGCGGATTTTGTTGTTGTCTCCTTCTCTTTTCGCGTAATAGGCACTGTGATAACCAACGGAGATATGTGATTCAAAGTTCAAACTTTCTTTTGGTATTTCTGCCGCCATGAATGTAATTTTTTGCTTTTCTCAATCTTTCAAGGGTGATGTCTTTTCTACCGCCATAACTTTCCTTCCTTCAAAATTTCGTTTATGTATTCTTCCTTTGATGTTTTCATGGAATTCATTAATCATCATTTTTGTTATCATATTACACTCCAATCTTTTGTCATCTTCATTAATTTTATTCATCTTTCTTCTAATTGATTCACTGATTTACTTAATCACTTTCTTGATTTGAATATTCTCAACAACAATCTTCAACTTTCGATCTTCAGTCCCTGTTTCTAGCGCCATTATGTAGTTGCAAGAAATCCTACACTAGACCCCTCATATGATTTCATTATTAATCAACTCATTTTTAGGTTTACACTCTTAATTTTATTGATCAATCTTTGAAGATTCTTACAAGAAAAGATAAAGAAATCAAGAATGATCTTTGCTCTAAACTTTCTCTCTCCTATTTACTTGTTTCTTACTCAAAAAAGATCTCTCCCTCTCTTTACAACTCCAACGACTATTTATAAGGAAATACATAGTGGATGACAGCTAATCTGTCCTTTATTTTCGGGTATGATCGGCGACATTCTCGCAACCTTACAAATGTTAATTTCGAAAACTCTCTAATTTTCGCAGGACTATCATATCTTTCTCGTGATCTTAGCTGACGTCATTTATTTTATTCTTCCTGAAATTGTTCTGCGACGCTATTGTATTGTGTTGTTGATAATTCGCTGAAATATTGTCGTTGCGAGATTCTGATCCTACAATCCTTATGGGCTACAGAGTGGTTTTCAACAACCATAGTTCCGACCACAACCTCAACCTCAACAATAGACTCAGAGTTCTAATTTAGAGGAGATAATGAAAATGATGATGCAAAAGCAAGATACAAATGCTCAGCGTCAAGATACAATTCTGGAGAAGCAAGATATGGCTATAAAGGACTTGCAAACTCAATTGGACAATTGGCTACAGACATGAATGAACTAAAATCACAAAATTAGACAAAGTTACCATCACAAACTTTTGTGAATCCAAGAGAGAATGTAAATGTTGTGCTTTTGAGGAGTGGGAAGCAAACAGAAGAGCTAAAACAACAAGACAGGGTTATTCACGACTCAGAAAAGGAAGTAGAGGCGGAAACCGTTCCAAAGGAAAATCCAAATTCAACCGGCCAACCTAAGGATTCGGTTCCTACTTTTATCACACCACCTCCTTTTCCTAGTCGTTTTTCCAAGTCAAAGAAGCAAGCTCTAGACAAGGAGATTATGGATATTTTTAGCAAGGTGCATATCAACATTCCATTTATTGATGCCATCAGAACGGTACCCAGGTATGCCATGGTTCTGAAGGATTTGTGCACAAGGAAGGAGAGGTTGATTGCTAACGAGATCACTCAAGTGGGAGAAAGTGCTTCATCTATGTTGTTAAAGAAGATGCCTGCAAAGTGTAAAGATCCTGGTGGTTTTACAGTGCCAATTACTATTGGTGACAAACGGTTTGAGCGTGCTTTGCTTGATTTGGGAGCTTCCATAAGTGTGATGTCAGTCGATGTTTATGATTCATTGAATCTTGGACCTTTAAAATAGACATGGATTATCATTCAATTAGCTAATAAGTCTAACATATACCCTAAGGGACTCGTGTAAGACGTGTTGGTGCAAGTGAATGAACTAATCTTTCCGGTTGATTTCTTTGTTGTGGATATGCAGAATGGGGACAATTGTTCGTCTACCTCATTACTTCTTTGGAGACCATTTATGAAGACTGCTAAGACGAAGATTGATTGTGATACTGGGACACTCACTATGGAGTTTGACAAAGAGGTTATACGCTTCAATATTTTTGAAGCTATGCGTTATCCAAGTGATATCCATTCCGCATTTTCTGTTGATGTTATTGGTTTGTTGGTACATCAGATGTTTGATTTGATCAAAGAAGATGAACTTGAATCTGTGCTACAAAATGGAATTGATTTGGACGTCCATGGTTTTCCTAACTTGGACGTTGATATTCTCAAGGAGTTTGTTGAGACATGTGGTGCTTTAATGGCATCACAAGATGTTAGAACAAGTAATATTTCATATATCTCTTCACCTGTAACTAATGAAGTTCCTTTACCTTCTGTTGTGTCGGTACCTAAATTAGAGATGAAACCTCTACCTGGTCACTTAAATTACGCTTACTTGGGCGATGGGGAAGAGCTTCTAATCATTATTGCAAAGAATCTCACAGCAGTACAGGAAGAACGCCTCCTTAGGGTTCTGAAAGAGCATAAAACGGCTATTGGTTGGACAATTGTTGATATCAAAGGCATTAGTCCAGCCATGTGCATGCATAGAATCCTAATGGAAGATGACGTAAAGCCAGTATGTGATGCTCAACGTAGGCTTAATCCCCCAATGATGGAGGTCGTGAAGAAAGAGATCCTCAAATTACTAAGTGTGGGGGTGATTTACCAAATTTCTGACAACAAATGGGTTAGTCCAGTACAAGTGGTGCCTAAGAAATCAGGTGTCACCGTTGTTATAAATCAAGATGATGAACTCGTTCCTACAAGAGTTCAAACAGGATGGCGAGTATGCATAGACTACAGAAAGCTCAATTCGGCTACTCGCAAGGATCACTTTCCTTTGCCTTTCATTGATCATATGTTAGAGAGGTTAGCGGGACATTCACTCTATTGCTTTTTGGATGGTTATTCGGATACAATCAAATTTTTATTGCACCAGAGGATCAAGAGAATACTACTTTTACTTGTCCCTTCGGTACATTTGCATATAGAAGAATGCCATTTGGTCTTTGCAATGCGCCTGCCACTTTTCAGAGATGTATGGTTAGTATATTTTCTGATTACGTGGAAAACATCATTGAGGTATTTATGGACGACTTTAGTGTTTATGATGATTCATTTGATATTTGTTTAAATAACCTTGAACTTGTGTTTAAAATATGCATAGACACTAATTTGGTTCTAAACTGGGAGAAATGTCACTTTATGGTAAACCATGGAATTGTACTTGGTCACATTGTGTCCTCTCAAGGGCTCGAGGTAGACAAGGCAAATATTGACTTGATTAGGAACTTACAATACCCCACTTCGGTGAGGGAAATTCACTCGTTTCTTGGTCATGCAGGTTTTTATAAGAGGTTTATCAAAGATTTCTCCAAAATCTCAATGTCGATGTGCAAATTATTGCAAAAGGAGGTTGCCTTTAACTTCGACCAGGAGTGCAAGGATGCCTTTAATAAATTGAAGGAATTGTTGACTACTGCACCAATTATTAAGTCACCTGACTGGAGTTTGTCGTTCGAGTTAATGTGTGATGCAAGTGATTATGCAGTCGGAGCTGTTTTGGGTCAAAAAGTAGACAAGAGGTCACATGTGATTTATTATGCATCAAGGACCCTAAACGATGCTCAAATCAACTATTTTACTACTGAGAAAGAGTTGTTGGCTATAGTATTATCACTAGAAAAATTTAGAGCTTATTTGGTGGGTGCCCATGTGATTGTATATTCTGATCATGCAGCACCACGGTACCTATTGAAAAAGAAGGAAGTTAAGCCAAGACTCATACGTTGGATTCTTTTGCTGCAAGAATTCAATATGGAAATCAGAGATAAGAAAGGTGTTGAGAATACAGTTGCTGATCATCTTAGTAGACTTGTTGTTTCCGAAGAAGAACTCCCCTTACAGGATCGTTTTCCAGACGAACAACTTTTCTCGATTGAAGAATCAACACCTTGGTATGCTGATATAGTGAACTATTTGGTTACAAGGAAAGTACATAGTACAATATCTAATTTTCAAAAGCTAAAGCTTAAGAAAATAGCCAAGCAGTATGTGTGGGATAAGCCCTACTTGTGGAAATATGGTGCTGATCAAATTATCCGCAGGTGCGTACAAAACTCTGAATTTCAGTCAATTCTATCTTTTTGTCATTCTTATGCTTGTGGTGGTCACTTTGGTGCAAAACGCACCGCTCTCAAAGTCCTTGAGAGTGGCTTTTATTATCCTACCCTATTTGAGGATGCATATACTTTTTGCAAATTTTGTCATAGATGTCAACGAACGGGCAATCTAGGGGATCGAAATCAAATGCCACTCAATCTTATTCTCACTGTCGAGATTTTTGATGTGTGGGGCATTGATTTTATGTGTCCTTTTTTTAATTCGAATGGAAAAATTTATATACTTCTTGCTGTGGATTATGTTTCTAAATGGGTGGAAGCTAAAGCCATCCCTACTAATGACTCTCAAGTTGTTTCTGAGTTTGTGAATGAATATATTTTCTCTAGACATGGTACACCAAGAGTGGTTATCAGTGATGGAGGCTCGCACTTCAAGAAATCCTTCCATGCTCTCCTCAAGAAGTACAACATTACACACAAGATTGGTACGCCGTATCACCCACAAACTAGTGGGCAAGCTGAAATTTCAAATCGTGAGATTATGTCCATCTTTGAGAAAACCGTTAATACTACACGGAAGGATTGGAGTTATAGGCTTAACGATACACTTTAGGCGTATAGAACAACATATAAGACACCGATTGGTATGTCTCCATATCAGTTGGTTTATGGCAAAGCTTGTCATCTCCCGGTTGAACTTGAGCATAAGGCTTTATGGGCGGTAAAGATGTGCAACATGGAGTATGATAAAGCGGGGAAACATAGGCAAATACAAATCAATGAGCTAGAGGAGATACGTAATGATGCTTACGAGAGTTCTCGTATATACAAGGAAAAAACTAAGCTTTTCCATGACAAGATGATTTCTCGGAAGAATTTTGTTGTGGGACAGAAAGTTCTTTTATTTCATTCTCGTCTTAAGTTATTTCCTGGTAAGCTAAGATCCATATGGATTGGACCATATGTTGTTACTAATGTTTATCCTCATGGTGAAGTTCATATCACTAGTATTAGAGATGGGACTACTTCTAAGGTCAGCGGCCATAGATTGAAGCCATACTACGAGAACATCGCTTATGTGGATATAGACTCCCTTGAGTTTCAAGATTTACTCCCTTTGGAGTAGGAATGAGACTGCCAAGTCGGGATGACGACTTTAAACCAAGCGCTAAATGGGAGGCAACATATAGGTTTTGTATCTTAAACCCATTTATTTTTTGTTTTTATTGTTTGCATATCATATTTGCATCCCCATGTTTAATTTGATTGAGTACGGAATCTATTTTAGAAGAAATTATTGACGAATACCTTTTCGTCAGAAAAATTCAGACTGCACGTAGTTCAGTTCAGAGACCATAACTGTGAGAACGTTTTTCGAAACACTGTTCCCGTCTGTTACTTTGTAGAAAACACGTAGATGAACAACTTTTGTAAAATGGAGTTTTTCCAAATTCCTTACCAATTTGTTCAGTTTTTGCGTTTTATCTGTTGTTACGTCAGAATTCAGAATTTTAGGTTTTAAACATTGAGGACAGTGTGAAGTTTAAGTGTGGGGGAGTATTTTGCATAGAGATTTTTCAATTTTTGTACATATTTCCATGAATAACTCCAACTTGTAGTTAATTTAGAGTCACATAGTATACATGTCGCTAATTTTACATCGAAATTCTCACAAGAGTGACTGAACTGAAGGATGCCAGAGAACGTGATCGGGTTTCTTGCTTGTTTGAGAGTTAAAGTTGGATTTAATCATGCCAGTGGCAAATAAGGTGCAGACTGAATTCGGTAGTAGAATTGTGATCCCCTATAGTGGAGACTACCTATTGTTACATCATGTGAGGCACCGACCTTCAATTCTTTGTACGTATTTAGATATGTGCTTTTAGAGTGTGTGTCACCGTACGTTAATTCCGGGTAAATTGTGGGGGGGCGTGTGATCTGGGCTGATTTATTCTCTTAATGAAAAAAAATATTTATGTCATCACTAAGGCTTGGGCTTAAGGCTCGTGCCTCCGTCGCTGACTGGTCAACCAAGACTTGTCATTTTCTGGACGTAATTATTTTGAGTTATTTCCTAAAACGTTTTGAAAATAAAATTGAATTCTTTCTTAAATGTGGGGGGCGTGTGACCCGGGCTGATTTATTCTCTTAATGAAAACAAATATTTTTGTCATCACTAAGGCTTGGGCTTAAGGCTCGGGCTCGTGCCTCCGTCGCTGACTGGTCAACCAAGACTTATCATTTTTTGGACGTAATTATTTTGAGTTATTTCATAAAACGTTTTGAAAATCAAATTGAATTCTTTCTTAAATGTGGGGGGGTGTGTGACCCGGGCTGATTTATTATCTTAATGAAAACAAATATTTTTGTCATCACTAAGGCTTGGGCTT
>NC_039364.1:204885318-204891305 GCF_003573695.1 Papaver somniferum
GGGGGCGTGTGACCCGAGCTGATTTATCTCTTAATGAAAACAAATATTTTTGTCATCACTAAGGCTCGGGCTCGTGCCTCCGTCGCTGACTGGTCAACCAAGACTTGTCATTTTTTGGACGTAATGATTTTGAGTTATTTTCTTAAACGTTTTGAAAATCAAATGGAATTCTTTCATAAATGTGGGGGGCGTGTAACCCGGGCTGATTTATTCTCTTAATGAAAACAAATATTTTTGTCATCACTAAGGCTTGGGCTTAAGGCTCGGGCTCGTGCCTCCGTCTCTGACTGGTCAACCAAGACTTATCATTTTCTGGACGTAATGATTTTGAGTTATTTTCTAAAACGTTTTGAAAATCAAATGGAATTCTTTCATAAATGTGGGGGGCGTGTGACCCAGGCTGATTTATTCTCTTAATGAAAACAAATATTTTTGTCATCACTAAGGCTTGGGCTTAAGGCTCGGACTCGTGCCTCCGTCGCTGACTGGCCAACCAAGACTTATCATTTTTTGGACGTAATTATTTTGAGTTATTTCCTAAAACGTTTTGAAAATCAAATTGAATTCTTTCTTAAATGTGGGGGGGCGTGTGACCCGGGATGATTTATCTCTTAATGAAAACAAATATTTTTGTCATCACTAAGGCTCGGGCTCGTGCCTAAGTCAGCGGGCTCGTGCCTCCGTCGCTGACTGGTCAACCAAGACTTATCATTTTTTGGACGTAATGATTTTGAGTTATTTTCTAAAACGTTTTGAAAATCAAATGGAATTCTTTCATAAATGTGGGGGGGCGTGTGACCCGGGATGATTTATTCTCTTAATGAAAACAAATATTTTTGTCATCACTAAGGCTTAGGCTTAAGTCTCGGGCTCGTGCCTCCGTCGCTGACTGGTCAACCAAGACTTATCATTTTTTAGACGTAATGATTTTGAGTTATTTTATAAAACTTTTTGAAAATCAAATGGAAATTCTTTCATAAATGTGGGGGGGCGTGTTACCCGGGCTGATTTATTCTCTTAATGAAAACAAATATTTTTGTCATCACTAAGGCTTGGGCTTAAGGCTCGGACTCGTGCCTCCGTCGCTGACTGGTCAACCAAGACTTATCATTTTTTGGACGTAATCATTTTGAGTTATTTTCTAAAACGTTTTGAAAATCAAATTGAATTCTTTATTAAATGGGGGGGTGCTTGTGACCCGGGCTGATTTATTCTCTTAATGAAAACAAATATTTTTATCATCACTAAGGCTTGGGCTTAAGGCTCGGGCTTGTGCCTCCGTCGCTGACTGGTCAACCAAGACTTATCATTTTTTGGACGTAATCATTTTGAGTTATTTCTAAAACGTTTTGAAAATCAAATGGAATTCTTTCATAAATGTGGGGGGCGTGTGACCCGGGCTGATTTATTCTCTTAATGAAAACAAATATTTTTGTCATCACTAAGGCTTGGGCTTAAGGCTCGGACTCGTGCCTCCGTCGCTGACTGGTCAACCAAGACTTATCATTTTTTGGACGTAATTATTTTGAGTTATTTCCTAAAACGTTTTGAAAATCAAATTGAATTCTTTCTTAAATGTGGGGGGGCGTGTGACCCGGGCTGATTTATTCTCTTAATGAAAAAAATTATTTTTGTCATCACTAAGGCTTGGGATTAAGGCTCGGGCTCGTGCCTCCGTCGCTGACTGGTCAACCAAGACTTATCATTTTTTGGACGTAATTATTTTGAGTTATTTCCTAAAACGTTTTGAAAATCAAATTGAATTCTTTCTTAAATGTGGGGGGCGTGTGACCCGTGCTGATTTATTCTCTTAATGAAAACAAATATTTTTGTCATCACTAAGGCTTGGGCTTAAGGCTCGGGCTCGTGCCTCCGTCGCTGACTGGTCAACCAAGACTTATCATTTTTTGGACGTAATTATTTTGAGTTATTTTCTTAAACGTTTTGAAAATCAAATGGAATTCTTTCATAAATGTGGGGGGCGTGTGACCCGGGCTGATTTATTATCTTAATGAAAACAAATATTTTTGTCATCACTAAGGCTTGGGCTTAAGGCTCGGGCTCGTGCCTCCGTCGCTGACTGGTCAACCAAGACTTATCATTTTTTGGACGTAATTATTTTGAGTTATTTCCTAAAACGTTTCGAAAATCAAATTGAATTCTTTCTTAAATGTGGGGGGGCGTGTGACCCGGTCTGATTTATTCTCTTAATGAAAACAAATATTTTTGTCATCACTAAGGCTTGGGCTTAAGGCTCGGGCTCGTGCCTCCGTCGCTGACTGGTCAACCAAGACTTATCATTTTTTGGACGTAATTATTTTGAGTTATTTTCTAAAACGTTTTGAAAATCAAATTGAATTCTTTCTTAAATGTGGGGGGGCGTGTTACCCAGACTGATTTATTCTCTTAATGAAAACAAATATTTTTGTCATCACTAAGGCTTGGGCTTAAGGCTCGGGCTCGTGCCTCCGTCGCTGACTGGTCAACCAAGACTTATCATATTTTGGACGTAATTATTTTGAGTTATTTCCTAAAACATTTCGAAAATCAAATTGAATTCTTTCTTAAATGAGGGGGGGCGTGTGACCCGTTCTGATTTATTCTCTTAATGAAAAAAAATGTTTTTGTCATCACTAAGGCTTGGGCTTTAGGCTCGGGCTCTTGCCTCCGTCGCTGACTGGTCACCCAAGACTTATCATTTATTGGACGTAATTATTTTGAGTTATTTCCTAAAACGTTTTGAAAATCAAATTGAATTCTTTCTTAAGTGTGGGGAGGCGTGTGACCCGGACTGATTTATTATCTTAATGAAAACAAATATTTTTGTCATCACTAAGGCTTGGGCTTAAGGCTCGGGCACGTGCCTCCGTCGCTGACTGGTCAACCAAGACTTATCATTTTTTGGACGTAATTATTTTGCGTTATTTCCTAAGACGTTTTGAAAATCAAATTGAATTCTTTCTTAAATATGGGGGGCGTGTGACCCGGGCTGATTTATTCTCTTAATGAAAACAAATATTTTTGTCATCACTAAGGCTTGGGCTTAAGGCTCGGGCTCGTGCCTCCGTCGCTGACTGGTCAACCAAGACTTATCATTTTTTGGACGTAATTATTTTGAGTTATTTCCTAAAACGTTTTGAAAATCAAATTGAATTCTTTCTTAAATGTGGGGGGCGTGTGACCCGGGCTGATTTATTCTCTTAATGAAAACAAATATTTTTGTCATCACTAAGGCTTGGGCTTTAGGCTCGGGCTCTTGCCTCCGTCGCTGACTGGTCAACCAAGACTTATCATTTATTGGACGTAATTATTTTGAGTTATTTCCTAAAACGTTTTGAAAATCAAATTGAATTCTTTCTTAAGTGTGGGGAGGCGTGTGACCCGGACTGATTTATTCTTTTAATGAAAACAAATATTTTTGTCATCACTAAGGCTTGGGCTTAAGGCTCGGGCACGTGCCTCCGTCGCTGACTGGTCAACCAAGACTTATCATTTTTTGGACGTAATTATTTTGAGTTATTTCCTAAAACGTTTTGAAAATCAAATTGAATTCTTTCTTAAATGTGGGGGGCGTGTGACCCGGGCTGATTTATTCTCTTAATGAAAACAAATATTTTTGTCATCACTAAGGCTCGGGCTCGTGCCTCCGTCGCTGACTGGTCAACCAAGACTTATCATTTTTTGGATGTAATTATTTTGAGTGATTTCCTAAAACGTTTTGATAATCAAATTGAATTCTTTCTTAAATGTGGGGGGCGTGTGACCCGGGCTGATTTATTCTCTTAATGAAAACAAATATTTTTGTCATCACTAAGGCTTGGGCTTTAGGCTCGGGCTCTTGCCTTCGTCGCTGACTGGTCAACCAAGACTTATCATTTATTGGACGTAATTATTTTGAGTTATTTCCTAAAACGTTTTGAAAATCAAATTGAATTCTTTCTTAAGTGTGGGGAGGCGTGTGACCCGGACTGATTTATTCTCTTAATGAAAACAAATATTTTTGTCATCACTAAGGCTTGGGCTTAAGGCTTGGGCTCGTGCCTCCGTCGCTGACTGGTCAACCAAGACTTATAATTTTTTGGACGTAATTATTTTGCGTTATTTCCTAAGACGTTTTGAAAATCAAATTGAATTCTTTCTTAAATATGGGGGGCGTGTGACCCGGGCTGATTTATTCTCTTAATGAAAACAAATATTTTTGTCATCACTAAGGCTTGGGCTTAAGGCTCGGGCTCGTGCCTCCGTCGCTGACTGGTCAACCAAGACTTATCATTTTTTGGACGTAATCATTTTGAGTTATTTCCTAAAATGTTTTAAAAATCAAATTGAATTCTTTATTAAATATGGGGGGGCGTGTGACCCGGGATGATTTATTCTCTTAATGAAAACAAATATTTTTTTCATCACTAAGGCTTGGGATTAAGGCTCGGGCTCGTGCCTCCGTCGCTGACTGGTCAACCAAGACTTATCATATTTTGGACGTAATTATTTTTGAGTTATTTCCTAAAACGTTTTGAAAATCAAATTGAATTCTTTCTTAAATGTGGGGGGGCGTGTGACCCGGGCTGATTTATTCTCTTAATGAAAACAAATATTTTTGTCATCACTAAGGCTTGGGCTTAAGGCTCGGGCTCGTGCCTCCGTCGCTGACTGGTCAACCAAGACTTATCATATTTTGGACGTAATTATTTTGAGTTATTTCCTAAAACGTTTTGAAAATCAAATTGAATTCTTTCTTAAATGTGGGGGCGTGTAACCCGGGCTGATTTATTCTCTTAATGAAAACAAATATTTTTGTCATCACTAAGGCTTGGGCTTAAGGCTCGTGCCTCCGTCGCTGACTGGTCAACCAAGACTTATCATTTTTTGGACGTAATTATTTTGAGTTATTTCCTAAAACGTTTTGAAAATCAAATTGAATTCTTTCTTAAATGTGGGGGGCGTGTGACCCGGGCTGATTTATTCTCTTAATGAAAACAAATATTTTTGTCATCACTAAGGCTTGGGCTTTAGGCTCGGGCTCTTGCCTCCGTCGCTGACTGGTCAACCAAGACTTATCATTTATTGGACGTAATTATTTTGAGTTATTTCCTAAAACGTTTTGAAAATCAAATTGAATTCTTTCTTAAGTGTGGGGAGGCGTGTGACCCGGACTGATTTATTCTTTTAATGAAAACAAATATTTTTGTCATCACTAAGGCTTGGGCTTAAGGCTCGGGCACGTGCCTCCGTCGCTGACTGGTCAACCAAGACTTATCATTTTTTGGACGTAATTATTTTGCGTTATTTCCTAAGACGTTTTGAAAATCAAATTGAATTCTTTCTTAAATATGGGGGGCGTGTGACCCGGGCTGATTTATTCTCTTAATGAAAACAAATATTTTTGTCATCACTAAGGCTTGGGCTTAAGGCTCGGGCTCGTGCCTCCGTCGCTGACTGGTCAACCAAGACTTATCATTTTTTGGACGTAATTATTTTGAGTTATTTCCTAAAACGTTTTGAAAATCAAATTGAATTCTTTCTTAAATGTGGGGGGCGTGTGACCCGGGATGATTTATTCTCTTAATGAAAACAAATATTTTTGTCATCACTAAGGCTTGGGATTAAGGCTCGGTCTCGTGCTCCGCCGCTGACTGGTCAACCAAGACTTATCATTTTTTGGACGTAATAATTTTGAGTTATTTCCTAAAACGTTTTGAAAATCAAATTGAATTCTTTCTTAAAGGTGGGGGGAGTGTGACCCGGGCTGATTTATTCTCTTAATGAACAAATATTTTTGTCATCACTAAGGCTTGGGCTTAAGGCTCAGGCTCGTGCCTCCGTCGCTGACTGGTCAACCAAAACTTATCATTTTTTTGACGTAATTATTTTGAGTTATTTCCTAAAACGTTTTGAAAATAAAATTGAATTCTCTCTTAAATGTGGGGGGTGTGTGACCTGGGAAGATTTATTCTCTTAATGAAAACAAATATTTTTGTCATCACTAA